>NC_139718.1:605859-610859 GCF_964188405.1 Protomyctophum parallelum | reverse complement strand
GGAGCATAGATATAGTTCATGTAGAACATACATTATATATATATATATATATATATATATATAGATAGATATAGTTTATGTAGAACATACATTATACATACATACATATATATATAGATATAGTTTATGTAGAACATACATACACGTCTGCTATTTATTTTAAATCAATTTTATTTTAGTGGGTTTGACAGTTTAGTTTAGTGAATTATTTAGTCAAGGGTCTTCAGTTAAATTTGCTTTATATAACCTTAAATATAGACTGTTTTGATTTATTGAAATATTAATATTTATAATATAACAGTTTGCAGAATTAAAGTACATTTCAAGCACAAGTGAGTGGACGACCCAATTAAGCATTACACTTGTTTACAAGAGGGTCCACATTGTTCAATTCATCAAAACATTTAGAGACGTACAAATAGACACTTCTATATAGCCAAAGAACAGAACAGGAATTCATCATAAAGGAAGCAAAAAAGGAAAAGAAACATATACAGTGAGGGGAAAGGGGGGGGGGGGTCATTATAATGACGGGGTCATCAGGGTGATGTTAATTAACAATGGTTTCCTTATAGAAACATTAAAGTTACGTCCATAACTGTAACTTGAAACAACGTTTTCACCTTTTGTTTATTATTAGTTTTATTCACACACTAGAATGGACACAACTAACTTAACCGTTTGAAAGGCAACACTCCCCTCTGCTGGACTCAAGTAGTAACTGCCAGCTATTACCCAACAACGGTTTATAAACATAATATTGTTCATATCTGCACCTTAAGCTGAGCATTTGTATTTTTGAGGGACGCTAGCCCCTCCTATATTATATACAGGTTTAATGTTTGTTTTTAGTTCAATGTTTGTTTTAAAAACGCCATTGTTTGTTTGTCACAGTTTGCTTTAAATCATCATTACATCACCTAATCAACATGAGTTAGACTTTAATATGTTAGAGTTAGAATAATAAAACACACCTGTATGTATTAAGTTTAAGTCGTTGTATAGACCGATTCCGTAGCGGTTTCATGGTCGCAGCCTACGTATTTCCTGTAGGCGGACTCGACGTAGCTGCGGGGATAAAACCCTCACCAGGCGCACCTCTTCCACTACAGTGAACGGCAGAGTGAATGATGTTAGTTTGCCTCAAACTTTACTCCTTTACCTGCTTTTTTACTAACACTAACATTACAAAGATGCCCAGAACATCGAGATGAACCTGTGTAGTTTATGGCTGCTCCAACAGTAGAGATGAACCTGTGTAGTTTATGGCTGCTCCAACAGTAGTGGCAACATAAAAAATAAAATAAAACGGAATGTCTAATATCCACCGCGGTGGCTGAGACCAGAGCCATTGAGTAATGGTTGAGACGAAGCAGGGAAAGATACATATCGCCAGTCTTACCCAATACCAAATCTTTCTGTTTTATGAACACAAGGCTGCTGTATTTTATACCTCATACTAAGCATTTAAAGTATGAGGTATAAAGTACACCGGCGTTATGTATCTTTCACTGCTTCGTCTCAACCATTACTCAATGGCTCTGGTCTCAGCCACCGCGGTGGATATTAGACATTCCGTTTTATTTTATTTTTTATGTTGCCACTACTGTTGGAGCAGCCATAAACTACACAGGTTCATCTCTACTGTTGGAGCAGCCATAAACTACACAGGTTCATCTCTGTTGGAGCAGCCATAAACTACACAGGTTCATCTCTACTGTTGGAGCAGCCATAAACTACACAGGTTCATCTCTACTACTGTTGGAGCAGCCATAAACTACACAGGTTCATCTCTACTACTGTTGGAGCAGCCATAAACTACACAGGTTCATCTCTACTGTTGGAGCAGCCATAAACTACACAGGTTCATCTCGATGTTCTGGGCATCTTTGTAATGTTAGTGTTAGTAAAAAAGCAGGTAAAGGAGTAAAGTTTGAGGCAAACTAACATCAGTCACTCTGCCGTTCACTGTAGTGGAAGAGGTGCGCCTGGTGAGGGTTTTATCCCCGCAGCTACGTCAAGTCCGCCTACAGGAAATACGTAGGCTGCGACCATGAAACCGCTACGGAATCGGTCTATAGAGGGTATGCGTGTGACATCATCATCATACCAGGAAGTTATACTGAGTGGCAAAAAACTACTTTCTGGCCTTGCCAGCCCATATAGGCTACATACAAACAGAAAAGTCATATATTAAACGACATTAAACAATGTTAAACTCACTTTGCCTGTCACTTTGCCACTCAATTTTTCATTCACTTTATGCATGCGCATATACCCTCTATTGTCAGGTAAAAAATACCATAATGTGCCCTTATTGGCTACTGATGCTATCTTGGATGAGTAAAAGGCACTGTGATTGGTGCAATGTGATGGAGTCAGTTGGGTAGGCTATGTATGTCAGGGTAAGAATACAAAGATGATAAGAGCGCCCCTCACTTCACACGGGTGTGATTTTTCAATAATCATTACTTTCACTCCACTGGAGTCCGTGGCTCAGATGGGTCTGAGAGGCTAAATGTCATCAGATGGTGGTCCGTGGCTCAGATGGGTCTGAGAGGCTAAATGTCATCAGATGGTGGTCCGTGGCTCAGATGGGTCTGAGAGGCTAAATGTCATCAGATGGTGGTCCGTGGCTCAGATGGGTCTGAGAGGCTAAATGTCATCAGATGGTGGTCCGTGGCTCAGATGGGTCTGAGAGGCTAAATGTCATCAGATGGTGGTCCGTGGCTCAGATGGGTCTGAGAGGCTAAATGTCATCAGATGGTGGTTCCGTGGCTCAGATGGGTCTGAGAGGCTAAATGTCACCAAACGGTGGTCCGTGGCTAGTTATTCAGTAAACCAAACAGTGGTCAACGTTGAAGTGACACCAGATCCGTTCTGACAAGATAAATATTGTCCTTTCTCTCGGTGAACTCTCGGTGAACTCTCCGGTGACCTGTCGGTGTCTTTTCTCTTGTGAACTTTGGCAGAGGTTTCACGACCTTACTGTACGAAACGAGGTCATCCTTACTGTACGAAACGAGGTCATCCTTACTGTATAACGGACTCTTTGAAGTTCTATCCTTTTACAGAGATTGATTGAAAACTTTATTAAACCAGATTAGTAACATTTATTGATTTAAAACTGTATTAAACCACCTTATATACAGTGATTGTTAGATGATTGGTTGAATACTGTATTGATCTTAACAGTGATTGTTAGATGATTGGCTGAATACTGTATTGATCTTCACAGTGATTGTTAGATGATTGGTTGAATACTGTATTGATCTTAACAGTGATTGTTAGATGATTGGTTGAATACTGTATTGATCTTCACAGTGATTGTTAGATGATTGGTTGAATACTGTATTGATCTTCACAGTGATTGTTAGATGATTGGTTGAATACTGTATTGATCTTCACAGTGATTGTTAGATGATTGGTTGAATACTGTATTGATCTTCACAGTGATTGTTAGATGATTGGTTGAATACTGTATTGATCTTCACAGTGATTGTTAGATGAATGGTTGAATACTGTATTGATCTTCACAGTGATTGTTAGATGATTGGTTGAATACTGTATTGATCTTCACAGTGATTGTTAGATGATTGGTTGAATACTGTATTGATCTTCACAGTGATTGTTAGATGATTGGTTGAATACTGTATTGATCTTCACAGTGATTGTTAGATGAATGGTTGAATACTGTATTGATCTTCACAGTGATTGTTAGATGATTGGTTGAATACTGCAGCTGTACAGGTTCCAGAATGTCCACGCATCATACAGATGTCTGATATTGGTTTTATTTGTCATATACGACTTTCAACTCCTCCATTTGTCACCGAGACACCGTGAAAACTAGAATAAAGAAACAATGACATTTTGTTCAGTTTTGAAGTCCATACACATTGTAAACAGTAGTTAGAGAGTCCACACATGTGCATTCAAATGATCATCTACATTACAGCAACATTAGAACAAACACATTACACCTCAAAAGAACACAATGAAGAATATGTACCGTGTGCGCCTTTGAACCGTGTGCAGATTACTTAATCAGACCAGTGTGTGTCCAGTGGAAACCTCGTATGAATCTGATCTCAGGTCAGAATGGGTTAATATTTGTCTCTCTCTGACGTTCCCAAAATACAACTTCTCTCCAGGAACTCAGTTCAACCTCTGACCCCTTACTGACGGGTGACCTCTGACCCCTTACTGACGGGTGACGTCGGGCGCGTTCGGAAACAGCGCACTGAGTGCACTGTGCACTCCTTTCCCCTCACTGTATACCTATTCCCTTTTTGCCTCCTTTAGGATGAATTCCTGTTCTGTTCTTTAACTACATAGAAGTGTCTATTCGTACGCCTCTAAATGTTTTGATGAATTGAACAATGTGGACCCTGTTGTAAACAAGTGTAATGCTTAATTGGGTCGTCCACTCACAGTTAACAGTATATGTATTGAGTTTGTACTTGAAATGTACTGTAATTCTGCAAACTGTTAATAAATATCGATAGATAGATAGATAGATAGATAGATAGATAGATAGATAGATAGATAGATAGATAGATAGATAGATAGATATCAATTCAAAAATAGGCGAGTGTGCTCCCGGTGTGCAATTCCAAACGCACCCGTCATGTGAGTGACGTGACACCAGAGGCCCAATCCCAATCCACTCCCTGGCTGACTCAATGAGCCCTCACTGACTTAGCTGCGCGTTCATGTGAAGCCTGCGAGGGCTTGAGGGATGTCCCGTTTGAAATGGGTAAGTCAGTGAGGGGCTCAGCCCCGCCCCTTTATGTGCCCTTTGCCAAAGTCAGCGTCGATGCTGACTTTGGCAAATAAATTACCCACAGTTCATAGCGTCACCAGGGGAAGGAGGGGGATATCCTCCGAACGTCAATCATTTACGTATGCAAATTAGTTGTGTATCGCGATTAGAATGTCAACAAACACAATAGTGCTTTCTCACTGTTCTCAAAAGGAGACGGAATGGAAGGATAGGC
>NC_139718.1:518359-600859 GCF_964188405.1 Protomyctophum parallelum | reverse complement strand
AGCCTGTTTCATCATCATCATCATCATCATCATCATCATCATCATCATCATCGCAGATGAGTGAGTTTATTCCAGCATCGTTACATTGATGTTCATGGATTAATTAATTACCTTTCAGGACGGGAACCCCTGTTGGTGTTTTAACCATTAGGTGTTAGACCGTAGCCATTGAAAAGGTGCCGCGCTATGAGCTTGTATAGGTCTGCTATTGTAGTGCAAATCTTTGAATATATATATTCTTTCAGAGCGAACGTTTTAAACTCAAATATTTGCTTCTAGCGGGGGTCCAAACAGCATATTTACAGATGGGGGGGTCCCTGGAACAGCATATTTACAGATGGGGGGGTCCCTAGAACAACATATTTACAGATGGGGGGGTCCCTGGAACAGCATATTTACAGATGGGGGGGTCCCTGGAACAGCATATTTACAGATGGGGGGGTCCCTGGAACAGCATATTTACAGATGGGGGGGGGGTCCCTAGAACAACATATTTACAGATGGGGGGGTCCCTAGAACAGCATATTTACAAATGGGGGGGGTCCCTGGAACAGCATATTTACAGATGGGGGGGTCCCTGGAACAGCATATTTACAGATGGGGGGGTCCCTGGAACAGCATATTTACAAATGGGGGGGGGGTCCCCATGGAACAGCATATTTACAGATGGGGGGGTCCCTGGAACAGCATATTTACAGATGGGGGGGGTCCCTGGAACAGCATATTTACAGATGGGGGGGTCCCTGGAACAGCATATTTACAGATGGGGGGGGGTCCCTGGAACAGCATATTTACAGATGGGGGGGTCCCTGGAACAGCATATTTACAGATGGGGGGGGGTCCCTGGAACAGCATATTTACAGATGGGGGGGGTCCCTGGAACAGCATATTTACAGATGGGGGGTCCCTGGAACAGCATATTTACAGATGGGGGGTCCCTGGAACAGCATATTTACAGATGGGGGGGGTCCCTGGAACAGCATATTTACAGATGGGGGTCGGCGGCCAATTTCATATATTTCTGGGGGTCCTTGACATGAAAATGTTTGAGAACGACTGACAGAAACATGAGGTTTTTCAGAAAACTGTCATGATTTACCTCAGGTCTAAATGGACCACTTTAACACCATCCATGGTCTAATTTAAACCCTGGTTGATAGCAGGGGTCCCTCAGGGCTCTGGCCCGTGGACCCTTGCTTTTTCCACCTCTACATCAAATCTCTAGTAAAGAATAGCCGATCTTCAAGCTCACACTCTGCGTTCTGAGCTTGTAGATCGGTTGTTTTCATCAAACAGCTGTGGTTAGAGGTTAGACGAAAGGTCCTCGGTTCCAGTTCCACGCCCCAGACCCGGTCTGGGTGTCAAAGTGTCCTTGAGCAACACAATGGACCATTATGCACACACAGCGGCCATGTTGCCAGCAAAGGTGCAACTTATAGACAGCCCATTCATCAAAACAGAATAGTCCTTTTTAATTGTATTAACCCATTCTGACCTGAGATCAGATTCATACGAGGTTTCCACTGGACACACACTGGTCTGATTAAACAACATCAAACTCACCAACATTGCAGCTGTTACGGAAAGCTTGAATTATCCTCTTACGATCTGTAAAGTGTTTGTTTCATAAAAATCCACCGTAGAGACATGTTATTATGAGATACTTCCCGGCAAGACATTCCTTGCAGACGATTATTTTTTCTAAGTATCAGAAGTTTGGAAGCGCTCGTTCTCAGTAAAGCAACCTCCTGCTGCCTCCTGCATTGTGTGCACATTCTAAACAGGTGGTACGCCTGGGCTGTTGAGTGATGGTCAACGAGCGCTTCCAAACTCTGACACACAAGGCTGATTCATACAGCTGCAATGTTGTTTAATACAATCAGATTGGACTGCTCTGATTGGACGAATGGGCTGTCAATCACATTATAGGACTGTTCTGATTCGATGAATGGGCTGTCAATCAGATTTTATGATTTTTCTGATTGGATGAATGGGCTGTCTATGGGAAGATGCATCTAGTTAGCACCTTGTTGACAAGATGGCCGCCGTGTGCAAAAGCCTTCGCCCAATGAGAATGGCAGATAGATGATCCAAATAGTTTTGCTAAACTGGCGTATGCTCTGGAAGGCTGCCCTCACCTCATAGCTATCCATGGTATAACACACACATGCACGCACGCACGCACGCACGCACACATGCTCACTGCATGTGCTGGACTGGTTGAGACAGAGTGGCTCTGATGTGTTGTTGGTTCAAACATGTACATTGACCTGGGACTGGACACACACACACACACACACACACACACACACACACACACACACACACACACACACACACACACACACACACACAGAGAGGCCAGGGGAACAGGTCGATATGTTGAACTGCCTGTCGTCAGCATGTCCGCTGATAGAAGGACTTCACTGGAGTAGATGTACTCAGTTACTTATCTGTACTGTACTACCACTACTACGTTTTCCTGTAATATACACATCTGTGTTCCATGCTCTTTGCGCTGTGTATAGACTGTATACTTTAGTTACTGCAGTACTGGGTAGATCTACTCAGGTACTTATCTGCTGGACTCTTGCTCTGAGGTGTCGATGCAGATTCAGGTCAGTACTGAGTAGATGTACTCAGGTACTTATCTGCTGGACTCTTGCTCTGAGGTGTCGATGCAGATTCAGGACAGTACTGAGTAGATGTACTCAGGTACTTATCTGCTGGACTCTTGCTCTGAGGTGTCGATGCAGATTCAGGACAGTACTGAGTAGATGTACTCAGATACTTATCTGCTGGACAATGGCATCGCCACGTCCCCGAGGGTCAAGACCAAAGGTCTGGGTCGATGAATCCTTTTAACCCAATTCACTGTGAAATATATATATATATATATATTCAAAGATTTGTGCCACATTTTCACGATTTAAAAAAGATAGGGTTAAATCTACAGTAGCGACTTCAGCCACATCCAAGATGGCGCCTGCGTTGCACCTCGAAATGTGCTCCGCTGCTGCAAATCGCTAGTGGGCGCTCTGATGTAATGTTCCTAACTACCCCCAGGGTGTTTAACTAAATACCCCCAGGGGTGTTCAACTCTATTTAATGGTCCTAAATGCCCCTGGGGTGTTTAACTCTGATGTAATGTCCTTTAAGAAGTGTTATTGTTATTGTTTACAGTGGCGCCCAGGTTCAAGGCCTTTAAGAAGTGTTATTGTTATTGTTATTGTTTACAGTGGCGCCCAGGTTCAAGGCCTTTAAGAAGTACACATACCAGTACAGCACAGAGACCAGGAATGGAGTGACGGGAACCTCCACCCTCAGGAACGGACCCAAGGTCACCTGTCAGGTACAGACTGTCTTACACACCTGGAGGAAACCACCTAACTCCATTGTTGAGGGTTTATTTAAAAACAAAATCCCCTTCATTAATCAGTGCTGTTGAACACCCTTTACGTCTGTGTGTTGTTCCATAAATCAGTGCTGTTGAACACCCTTTACGTCTGTGTGTTGTTTCATAAATCAGTGCTATTGAACACCTTTTACGTCTGTGTGTTGTTTCATTAATCAGTGCTATTGAACACCTTTTACGTCTGTGTGTTGTTTCATTAATCAGTGCTATTGAACACCCTTTACGTCTGTGTGTTGTTCCATTAATCAGTGCTATTGAACACCCTTTACGTCTGTGTGTTTCATTAATCAGTGCTATTGAACACCCTTTACGTCTGTGTGTTGTTTCATTAATCAGTGCTATTGAACACCCTTTACGTCTGTGTGTTGTTTCGATAATATTAAACGACACAGACACAGACAGAGAACTTTGAAATGGGGGGAAAGAGTTTGTTTGTTGTCATGGACCATCATTATGATATCCCACCCATCCAGGTGGAGATAGATTATTATATTATGATATCCCCCTCCCGTCCTGCAGGTGGAGCTAGAGGTCCCCCAGACATGCAGCTTCGTCCTCCACACCAGAGACTGTGTCCTCAGCGAGGTGACATCCATGGACGATCAGGGACAGCCGGTCTACAGCGAGACCGGGACCTCTGAGGCCTTCAAGACCGCTATGGAGAGGTTAGTACTGGTCTACAGCGAGACCGGGACCTCTGAGGCCTTCAAGACCGCTATGGAGAGGTTAGTACTGGTCTACAGGTCTACAGACCGCTATGGAGAGGTTAGTACTGGTCTACAGCGAGACCGGGACCTCTGAGGCCTTCAAGACCGCTATGGAGAGGTTAGTACTGGTCTACAGCGAGACCGGGACCTCTGAGGCCTTCAAGACCGCTATGGAGAGGTTAGTACTGGTCTACAGGTCTACAGACCGCTATGGAGAGGTTAGTACTGGTCTACAGCGAGACCGGGACCTCTGAGGCCTTCAAGACCGCTATGGAGAGGTTAGTACTGGTCTACAGGTCTACAGACCGCTATGGAGAGGTTAGTACTGGTCTACAGCGAGACCGGGACCTCTGAGGCCTTCAAGACCGCTATGGAGAGGTTAGTACTGGTCTACAGCGAGACTGGGACCTCTGAGGCCTTCAAGACCGCTATGGAGAGGTTAGTACTGGTCTACAGCGAGACTGGGACCTCTGAGGCCTTCAGGACCACTATGGAGAGGTTAGTACTGGTCTACAGCGAGACTGGGACCTCTGAGGCCTTCAAGACCGCTATGGAGAGGTTAGTACTGGTCTACAGCGAGACTGGGACCTCTGAGGCCTTCAAGACCGCTATGGAGAGGTTAGTACTGGTCTACAGCGAGACCGGGACCTCTGAGGCCTTCAAGACCGCTATGGAGAGGTTAGTACTGGTCTACAGCGAGACTGGGACCTCTGAGGCCTTCAGGACCACTATGGAGAGGTTAGTACTGGTCTACAGCGAGACTGGGACCTCTGAGGCCTTCAGGACCACTATGGAGAGGTTAGTACTGGTCTACAGCGAGACTGGGACCTCTGAGGCCTTCAAGACCGCTATGGAGAGGTTAGTACTGGTCTACAGCGAGACCGGGACCTCTGAGGCCTTCAGGACCGCTATGGAGAGGTTAGTACTGGTCTACAGCGAGACCGGGACCTCTGAGGCCTTCAAGACCGCTATGGAGAGGTTAGTACTGGTCTACAGGTCTACAGACCGCTATGGAGAGGTTAGTACTGGTCTACAGCGAGACCGGGACCTCTGAGGCCTTCAAGACCGCTATGGAGAGGTTAGTACTGGTCTACAGCGAGACCGGGACCTCTGAGTCCTTCAAGACCGCTATGGAGAGGTTAGTACTGGTCTACAGCGAGACCGGGACCTCTGAGGCCTTCAAGACCGCTATGGAGAGGTTAGTACTGGTCTACAGCGAGACCGGGACCTCTGAGGCCTTCAGGACCGCTATGGAGAGGTTAGTACTGGTCTACAGCGAGACTGGGACCTCTGAGGCCTTCAAGACCGCTATGGAGAGGTTAGTACTGGTCTACAGCGAGACCGGGACCTCTGAGGCCTTCAAGACCGCTATGGAGAGGTTAGTACTGGTCTACAGCGAGACTGGGACCTCTGAGGCCTTCAGGACCACTATGGAGAGGTTAGTACTGGTCTACAGCGAGACTGGGACCTCTGAGGCCTTCAAGACCGCTATGGAGAGGTTAGTACTGGTCTACAGCGAGACCGGGACCTCTGAGGCCTTCAGGACCGCTATGGAGAGGTTAGTACTGGTCTACAGCGAGACCGGGACCTCTGAGGCCTTCAGGACCACTATGGAGAGGTTAGTACTGGTCTACAGCGAGACCGGGACCTCTGAGGCCTTCAAGACCGCTATGGAGAGGTTAGTACTGGTCTACAGCGAGACCGGGACCTCTGAGGCCTTCAAGACCGCTATGGAGAGGTTAGTACTGGTCTAAAGGTCTACAGACCACTATGGAGAGGTTAGTAGTGGTCTAAAGGTCTACAGACCGCTATGGAGAGGATAGTGCGTTCTTTACAGACAGAAACATTTACATGCAGAAATTCATTCTGAATGAATGGATTCATTCCAGTCATCAGAATAAAGATGCTCGTGTAAACTCCTCAATTGGAGGAATAGAATATCCTATTCCGAATTAACTTTCATTCGGGAACACATTTCTTAAATGTAGGGCTTAACACAATGTCTCTGTGCGTGCGTGCGTGCGTGCGCGCGTGCGCGCGCGTGTGTGTGTGCGTGCGTGTGTGTGTGTGTGTGTGTGTGTGTGTGTGTGTGTGTGTGTGTGTGTGTGTGTCCAGGAACCCTCTGAAGTGGACAGCCGAGCAGGTCACTGACGTCAGGCTGTTTCCGGAGGCTGACGAGACGGTCAACATCCTGAACATCAAGAGAGGAGTGGTCTCTGCTCTGATCGTCCCTGTGATCGACCAGGAGGACCTGAGCCCCATGGTGAGACCCCTGTGACCCTGTGTGACCCTGTGTGACCCTCTGTGACCCCTCTGTGACCCTATGTGACCCTAAAGGACTATTCATAGTCTGGATTTTCGGTGGTGAGCTGACCACCTCTCCGGTGGTGAGCTGACCACCGGAGCTGAAATAACGTTGAGCGGTGGTGAGTAAAAACAGAGAGAAGGGCTGGAGCGGTGGCGGTGGTTTGCTCTTCACCGCGGCTCAATGACGTCATGTTGTAGTTCGGTGGTCACCTCAGTGACGTCATGTTGTAGTTCGGTGGTCACCCCACCACCGTAAATCCAGACTATGTATGAGCCTTAACACTGACCCTAAACATTAAGTTTTAGGCCATAAGTTGACCACCGAAAACTACAACATGACGTCACTGAGCCGCGGTGGTAAGAGACTCACCGCTCACCCAAACACATCTCTCTGTTTTTACTAAAACTACAACATGACGTCACTGAGCCGCGGTGGTAAGAGACTCACCTCTCACCCCAAACACACCTCTCTGTTTTTACTGAAACTACAACATGACGTCACTGAGCCGCGGTGGTAAGAGACTCACCGCTCACCCCAAACACATCTCTCTGTTTTTACTAAAACTACAACATGACGTCACTGAGCCGCGGTGGTAAGAGACTCACCTCTCACCCCAAACACACCTCTCTGTTTTTACTAAAACTACAACATGACGTCACTGAGCCGCGGTGGTAAGAGACTCACCGCTCACCCAAACACACCTCTCTGTTTTTACTAAAACTACAACATGACGTCACTGAGCCGCGGTGGTAAGAGACTCACCGCTCACCCAAACACACCTCTCTGTTTTTACTAAAACTACAACATGACGTCACTGAGCCGCGGTGGTAAGAGACTCACCGCTCACCCAAACACACCTCTCTGTTTTTACTAAAACTACAACATGACGTCACTGAGCCGCGGTGGTAAGAGACTCACCGCTCACCCAAACACATGTCTCTGTTTTTACTAAAACTACAACATGACGTCACTGAGCCGCGGTGGTAAGAGACTCACCGCTCACCCAAACACACCTCTCTGTTTTTACTAAAACTACAACATGACGTCACTGAGCCGCGGTGGTAAGAGACTCACCGCTCACCCAAACACATGTCTCTGTTTTTACTAAAACTACAACATGACGTCACTGAGCCGCGGTGGTAAGAGACTCACCGCTCACCCAAACACACCTCTCTGTTTTTACTAAAACTACAGCATGACATCACTGTGTTTTTTTTATGGTGGTCACCTTATCATTTAAAACTGGAGTATGCATGGGTCTTTAATAGGCCTCTATTAATGTTTACACTAAGCATTAAGTTAAAATGTTGGGTGGTGCATGGTGTGTGGTCCCCGGGGGTCCCCGGGGATCCCCGGTCGTCAGATATCAAGGACCCCTGATTTAAAGTGTCATACGAAGCCAACTCGAGTTGTGACAAATCATGACAACAAACACAATATTTTTTAAATATAATATTAAATTTGAAAACAACAAAAGATTATTTTTGTCGGCCCAAAACATTGTGTTTGTTGTCATGATGTGTCACAACTGGAGTTGTCTTTGTCTGTGGCCTAAACGTCTTTAAATAAATACTTTTTGAAAAGTCTATGTCAGGAAAACGACGCTCTATATGCATACTATTATAAAAGTCTATTATAAAAGTCTATTATAAAAGTCAAAGTCTATGTGAGGAAAACTATATGCATATTATTATAGTCACATCAAGTCAGAACACACAGTTTGGTCTAAAAAAAAAAAGGCTCAATTTATTTCAAAACTATCCAATCTACAATCTCTCCCAAAAAGAGCATTGTGAACATTGTCACCTCCACACACACACACACACACCTCCACACACACACACACACACACACACACACACACACACACACACACACACACACACACACACACACACACACCGGGGCCTAAAGAGGTGAACTAGTGATAGCTCTTATCAATAGAAGCTAATGGAGGCTAATGGTTGAGTAACACAGTTTACACAGTGAGATAATAGCTCTCATGTAGGTCATGTAATCTCTCTTATGGCCAGTCACCCCATTACCTTACCAACCCTGGGCCTAGAATGTAAACAAGTGTGATGCGTCTTGGGGTCGTCCACAGTTAGCAGCTTTTGTATTGAGTTGTGCTTGAAATGAACTGTAATTATCCAAGCTGTTTATACTGATGTAAAAATAGAGCAAATATTTGCCTCTGAGATGTAGTGGAGTTCTCCTTAAAACTGTTTAGTTAGATAGACAGATAGATAGATAGATAGATAGATAGACAGACAGACAGATAGATAGATAGATAGATAGATAGATAGATAGATAGATAGATAGATAGATAGACAGACAGACAGACAGACAGACAGACAGACAGACAGACAGACAGATAGATAGATAGATAGATAGATAGATAGATAGATAGATAGATAGATAGATAGCTTTATTGTCATTCAGCAGATACATACAATGCATAAGAGAACGAAATGTCGTTTCACTGGATTTTATTATGCTAGTTAAATGAGAGCTAAAATACTATTAAAATCTAAAATCCACTTTTCAAAACAAATAAATTAAAAGCACCATTAGTTCATTGAGAGACAGATATTGCACAACAGGAGTCCTTATAGCAGCATATAGGGGGAAAGGTTAGGGGAGTTGCATTGGTGTGACATGTCCTTAAAAGGAGCTGCATTGGTGTGACATGTCCTTAAAAGGAGCTGCATTGGTGTGACATGTCCTTAAAAGGAGCTGCATTGGTGTGACATGTCCTTAACCCATTCTGACCTGAGATCAGATTCTAAAAATGTCTGCTACATCCTGACAGTTTTCTGAAAAAGCTATGTGTTTCTATGTCAGTCGTTCTTCGATTTCTCAAAAAATAGCAGCTCTACAAGCTCGTATCGCGCCACTCGGTGGCGCGATATGAGCTTGTAGAGCTGCTATTTTTCAATAGCTAAAGCATAACATGACGCTAACACCAAAAGGGGTTAACCCTTCCCTCCCCGAATGGGTTAAAACTGTTTAGTTATGAGGAGCTGCATCGATGTGACATGTCCTTAAAACCTACAGATATGTCTGTGTGTGTTTTAATACAGTGTGTGTGTGTGTGTTCAGGGCACGGTGCACGGCCTGTGTGTGTTTTAATACAGTGTGTGTGGTGGTGCACGGCCTGTGTGTGTGTTTTAATACAGTGTGTGTGTGTGTGTGTTCAGGGCACGGTGCACGGCCTGTGTGTGTTTTAATACAGTGTGTGTGGTGGTGCACGGCCTGTGTGTGTGTTTTAATACAGTGTGTGTGTGTGTGTGTTCAGGGCACGGTGCACGGCCCTGTGTGTGTTTTAATACAGTGTGTGTGTGTGTGTGTTCAGGGCACGGTGCACGGCCTGTGTGTGTTTTAATACAGTGTGTGTGTGTGTGTTCAGGGCACGGTGCACGGCCTGTGTGTGTTTTAATACAGTGTGTGTGTGTGTGTTCAGGGCACGGTGCACGGCCCTGTGTGTGTTTTAATACAGTGTGTGTGTGTGTGTGTGTTCAGGGCACGGTGCACGGCCTGTGTGTGTTTTAATACAGTGTGTGTGGTGGTGCACGGCCTGTGTGTGTGTTTTAATACAGTGTGTGTGTGTGTGTGTTCAGGGCACGGTGCACGGCCCTGTGTGTGTTTTAATACAGTGTGTGTGTGTGTGTGTTCAGGGCACGGTGCACGGCCTGTGTGTGTGTTTTAATACAGTGTGTGTGTGTGTGTTCAGGGCACGGTGCACGGCCTGTGTGTGTGTTTTAATACAGTGTGTGTGTGTGTGTTCAGGGCACGGTGCACTGTCTGTGTGTGTGTTTTAATACAGTGTGTGTGTGTGTTCAGGGCTCCGTGCACGGCCTGTGTGTGTGTTTTAATACAGTGTGTGTGTGTTCAGGGCACGGTGCACGGCCTGTGTGTGTGTTTTAATACAGTGTGTGTGTGTTCAGGGCACGGTGCACGGCCTGTGTGTGTGTTTTAATACAGTGTGTGTGTGTGTTCAGGGCACGGTGCACGGCCTGTGTGTGTGTTTTAATACAGTGTGTGTGTGTGTTCAGGGCACGGTGTACGGCCTGTGTGTGTGTTTTAATACAGTGTGTGTGTGTGTTCAGGGCACGGTGCACGGCCTGTGTGTGTGTTTTAATACAGTGTGTGTGTGTTCAGGGCACGGTGCACGGCCTGTGTGTGTGTTTTAATACAGTGTGTGTGTGTGTTCAGGGCACGGTGCACGGCCTGTGTGTGTGTTTTAATACAGTGTGTGTGTGTGTGTTCAGGGCACGGTGTACGGCCTGTGTGTGTGTTAATACAGTGTGTGTGTGTGTGTGTGTTCAGGGCACGGTGCACGGCCTGTGTGTGTGTTAATACAGTGTGTGTGTGTGTGTTCAGGGCACGGTGCACGGCCTGTGTGTGTGTTAATACAGTGTGTGTGTGTGTGTGTGTGTTCAGGGCACGGTGCACGGCCTGTGTCCGGTGCATCACAGGGTGAACTCCAGGAAGGACGTGGCCATCGACGTGTCCGTGTCTCTGGACATGAAGCAGTGTGACCATTTCACCAGCACGCCGCTGGTTAACAGCCCCACGGCGCTGCTACCACACCTGGTACGTTTAACACAGCCCCCTGATGCTGCTACCACACCTGGTACGTTTAACACAGCCCCCTGGCGCTGCTACCACACCTGGTACGTTTAACACAGCCCCCTGGCGCTGCTACCACACCTGGTACGTTTAACACAGCCCCATGGCGCTGCTACCACACCTGGTACGTTTAACACAGCCCCCTGGCGCTGCTACCACACCTGGTACGTTTAACACAGCCCCCTGGCGCTGCTACCACACCTGGTACGTTTAACACAGCCCCATGGCGCTGCTACCACACCTGATACGTTTAACACAGCCCTATGGCGCTGCTACCACACCTGGTACGTTTAACACAGCCCCCTGGCGCTGCTACCACACCTGGTACGTTTAACACAGCCCCCTGGCGCTGCTACGACACCTGGTATGTTTAACACAGCCCCCTGGCGCTGCTACCACACCTGGTACGTTTAACACAGCCCCCTGGCGCTGCTACGACACCTGGTATGTTTAACACAGCCCCATGGCGCTGCTACCACACCTGGTATGTTTAACACAGCCCCCTGGCGCTGCTACCACACCTGGTACGTTTAACACAGCCCCCTGGCGCTGCTACGACACCTGGTATGTTTAACACAGCCCCATGGCGCTGCTACCACACCTGGTATGTTTAACACAGCCCCCTGGCGCTGCTACCACACCTGGTACGTTTAACACAGCCCCCTGGCGCTGCTACCACACCTGGTATGTTTAACACAGCCCCCTGGCGCTGCTACCACACCTGGTACGTTTAACACAGCCCCCTGGCGCTGCTACGACACCTGATACGTTTAACACAGCCCCCTGGCGCTGCTACGACACCTGGTACGTTTAACACAGCCCTATGGCGCTGCTACCACACCTGGTACGTTGAAATATAGCTGGTTAAGAGCCCTCTGGCGCTGCTACGACACCTGGTACGTTAACCCATTCTGACCTGAGATCAGGTTCTATAAAAATGTCTTCAGTTTTCTGAAAAAGCTATGTTTCTATGTCAGTCGTTCTTCGATTTTTCAAAAAATAGCAGACCTACAAGCTCATAGCGCGCCACTCGGTGGCGCGCTATGAGCTTGTAGATCTGTTATTTTTCAATAGCTAAAGCATAACATGATGCTAACACCAAAATGGGTTCCCGCCCCAAAATGGGTTAAAATATAGCTGGTTAACAGCCCTCTGGCGCTGCTACGACACCTGGTACGTTAACATATAAACAATAACTTTATTAACTCATTCTGGTACGACACCTAAAATATAAATATCTACTTCATAAAGCTGTCTCTGACAGCCAGATAGTTTATACGGTAGGAGCAGCCTATTGATTAGATTATTATGTATTATGTCTTCACAGCACCATCCTCTGTCCATGCTGATCAGAGATCAGATCATAAATCATATTATATTGTATTTTCAGCACCATCCTCTGTCCAAACTGATCCGGAGCAGTCATCAGTGTTCGTACCAGTTTGACAACAGGAGGAAACACATGACGTCAGCCGAGTGCACCGAGAAGCACCTGTACCTCCCCCTCTCTCACCAGTACGTCCGTGCTTATTAACCCATTCTGACCTGAGATCAGATTGATACGAGGTTTCCACTGGGACACACACTGGGTCTTATTACCCCATTCTGACCTGAGATCAGATTCTAAAAATGTCAGTCGTTCTTCGATTTTTCAAAAATAGCAGACCTACAAGCTCGTAGCGCGCCACTAAGTACTTGCGCGCTCTGCTTGCGCACTAGTAGGCCATAAATGGCCTACTAGTGTGCAACAAGCAAGTATGTTGTAGTTATTGTTGTAGCCAAACACAAACCAACGCTCCTGTTGGTTTCCACAGGATATGCAGGCACTGCCACCGTGTGGACACACCTGGTAATGCAGTTATGCACAGAGACTCTGATGTGTTTGATAATCTGACATGAAACAGTTATAATATTATAACTATATATATAATATAATATAATATAATATATAGTTATTATTCATCGAGTGTCTTTATTTAATGATAGATTTAGACAGACAGACAGACAGACAGACAGACAGACAGACAGACAGACAGACAGACAGACAGGTTAATGTGTCATTAACCCTTCACAGGGACAATGGCATCTCCTCCGTGGTCACCCAGACGTTGACTCTTCAGGACAACGCCAGGATCAACAACAGGATCTTTGGTAAGAAAGACTGAATAGATCTGATCTACATGATCTAACTCTAGATCTAATAACAGATCTAACAATAGACCTGATCTATATATATAATCCATCTCCTGACCCCCCCAGTCATGACTCACGTCGCTGGCTTGAAGATCTGTGATTTTCAATTAGGGACAACGTCATACAACGTTGTGTGTGTGTGTGTGTGTGTGTGTGTGTGTGTGTGTGTGTGTGTGTGTGTGTGTGTGTGTGTGTGTGTGTGTGTGTGTGTGTGTGTGTGTGTGTGTGTGTGTGTGTGTGTGTGTGTGTGTGTGTGTGTGTGTGTGTGTGTGTGTGTGTGTGTGTGTGTGTGTGTGGCCCATAGCACTTACCCTACCCCCTTAGATAGCATTTCTGTAGACTTAGATAGCATTTGATACAGACTTATAGCATGTTATGTAGACAGCACTATAATTGCATTGTATGTAGTCATAGCACGCCACAGTACATATGTATAGCATAGTAGTATATATGTATAGTTTATATGTATAGTTTCATTATATAGATATTCCACTGTTACTGTCTTAGCTTACGCATGTTTCATGATAAATGTTTTTATGTGATGTATTCCCATGCTTTTTTGTTCCTGCTTAATGTAAGTCGCTCTGGATTAAGAGCGTCTGATAAATGCCTACATTTGTAAATTGTAAATTGTAAATTGTGTGTGTGTGTGTGTGTGTGTGTGTGTGTGTGTGTGTGTGTGTGTGTGTGTGTGTGTGTGTGTGTGTGTGTGTGTGTGTGCGTGCGTGCGTGCGTGCGTGCGTGCGTGCGTGCGTGCGTGCGTGCGTGCGTGCGTGCGTGCGTGCGTGCGTGCGTGCGTGCGTGCGTGCGTGCGTGCGTGCGTGCGTGCGTGCGTGCGTGCGTGCGTGCGTGCGTGCGTGCGTGCGTGCGTGCGTGCGTGCGTGCGTGCGTGCGTGCGTGCGTGCGTGCGTGCGTGCGTGCGTGCGTGCGTGCGTGCGTGCGTGCGTGCGTGCGTGCGTGCGTGCGTGTGTGTGTGTGTGTGTGTGTGTGTGTGTGTGTGTGTGTGTGTGTGTGTGTGTGTGTGTGTGTGTAACAGAGGTGGACCCCCGCCTCGTGCGTCCTCTCCACCTGGAGGCGCCAGAGGACAGAGCGGCGGTTCAGAGCGCTGAGGACGCTCTGGAGACACTCAGCCATCTGATGGGTACGTTAACTCTGACCCCTAACCCCTGACCCCTAACCCCTGACCTCTAACCTGGAGACACTCAGCAATCTGATGGGTACGTTAACCCCTGACCCCTAACCCTTGACCCCTAACCCCTGACCTCTAACCTGGAGACACTCAGCCATCTGATGGGTACGTTAACCCTAACCCCTAACCCCTAGGTCCTAGACCCTAGACCCTAGACCCTAGACCCTAGACCCTAGACCCTAGACCAGGGTTGGGCAACGTTGACGATGCAGAGGGCCAATATATTCCCACCCTCATTCCAGAGGGCCACAGTGCATAATTACTGTCGATCTACAATCTACCGAAATAGCTGACGGAAAAATAGCTGATCTACAAGCTCAAAACGTGTCACATTGCGACACGTTTTGAGCTTGTAGATCAGCTATTTTTCCGTCAGCTATTTTTGCTATATTGAAGTTACTTTTATTGAATTTCAAAAGCATTTAGTTATAACTTTATGAACTGTTAACATAACTATTGGACACAAAAAGATAACATTTTAATACTATAGTCATTAAGTACTAGTCATTTAATACTAGTCATGAAGTAATTAAAGCAGGGTTTGGAATTGTAACAGCTTAAATCAATACTATGTAGCATTCTGATATTAACATGCGGGCCGCATTAAGTGAAGGTGGGGGCCGCATGTGGCCCCCGGGCCGCCAGTTGCCCACCCCTGCCCTAGACCCTAGACCCTAGACTGTAGGCCCTAGACCATAGACCCTAGACCGTAGGCCCTAGACCCTAGACCGTAGGCCCTAGACCCTAGACCGTAGACCCTAGACCGTAGGCCCTAGACCCTAGACCGTAGGCCCTAGACCCTAGACCCTAGACCGTAGGCCCTAGAGGCCTAGACCCTAGACCGTAGGCCCTAGACCCTAGACCGTAGGCCCTAGACCGTAGGCCCTAGACCCTAGACCCTAGACCGTAGGCCCTAGAGGCCTAGACCCTAGGCCCTCTAGGCCCTAACAAATATACACCACCGTTTTAGAATAGTCCACCTCAGGTCTGAATGTTATCTGAGCCAGGACGGGTTGTCCCCTCAGGTCTGAATGTTATCTGAGCCAGGACGGGTTGTCCCCTCAGGTCTTTATCTGAGCCAGGACGGGTTGTCCCCCTCAGGTCTTTATCTGAGCCAGGACGGGTTGTCCCCCTCAGGTCTTTATCTGAGCCAGGACGGGTTGTCCCCTCAGGTCTTTATCTGAGCCAGGACGGGTTGTCCCCTCAGGTCTTTATCTGAGCCAGGACGGGTTGTCCCCCTCAGGTCTTTATCTGAGCCAGGACGGGTTGTCCCCTCAGGTCTTTATCTGAGCCAGGACGGGTTGTCCCCCTCAGGTCTTTATCTGAGCCAGGACGGGTTGTCCCCTAAGGTCTGAATGTTATCTGAGCCAGGACGGGTTGTCCCCCTCAGGTCTTTATCTGAGCCAGGACGGGTTGTCCCCTCAGGTCTTTATCTGAGCCAGGACGGGTTGTCCCCCTCAGGTCTTTATCTGAGCCAGGACGGGTTGTCCCCTCAGGTCTTTATCTGAGCCAGGACGGGTTGTCCCCTCAGGTCTTTATCTGAGCCAGGACGGGTTGTCCCCTCAGGTCTTTATCTGAGCCAGGACGGGTTGTCCCCTCAGGTCTCGGCCAGCAGGACGGTGGTCAGCGTCGGAGGAGAGAGGCGGGGCTTGACCTGAGCCAGGACGGTCAGAAGAGGGCGGGGCTGTTCCACCGGCTGGTCACTCAGCTTCGATCTCTGGACAACCTGACGCTGAGCCACACCGTGGAGGGCATGGCCGCGCTGTCTGACAGCATCACCTGGCAGGTATGAAACACCTGTCTGACAGCATCACCTGGCAGGTATGAAACACCTGTCTGACAGCATCACCTGGCAGGTATGAAACACCTGTCTGACAGCATCACCTGGCAGCTAAATAAAACACTAAGGGTTGCCCCACCTGCCCCTGGCAGCTAAATAAAACACTAAGGGTCGCCCACCTGCCCCTGGCAGCTAAATAAAACACTAAGGGTCGCCCACCTGCCCCTGGCAGCTAAATAAAACACTAAGGGTTGCCCCACCTGCCCCTGGCAGCTAAATATAACACTAAGGGTTGCCTACCTGCCCCTGGCAGCTAAATAAAACACTAAGGGTTGCCCACCTGCCCCTGGCAGCTAAATAAAACACTAAGGGTTGCCCACCTGCCCCTGGCAGCTAAATAAAACACAGACGGCTGTATTTTGCGTGTCTTAAGTACCAGGTACCATGGCATTGATCACGCCCTCCAGGTCTTTAGTTTACTCAAGTTAGGGAATAAGACCTGGTACTTAAGACACGCAAAATACAGCCCTAAGGGTTGCCCACCTGCCCCTGGCAGCTAAATAAAACACTAAGGGTTGCCCCACCTGCCCCTGGCAGCTGAATAAAACACTAAGGGTTGCCCCACCTGCCCCCTGGCAGCTAAATAAAACACTAAGGGTTGCCCACCTGCCCCTGGCAGCTAAATAAAACACTAAGGGTTGCCCACCTGCCCCTGGCAGCTAAATAAAACACTAAGGGTTGCCCCACCTGCCCCCTGGCAGCTAAATAAAACACTAAGGGTTGCCCACCTGCCCCCTGGCAGCTAAATAAAACACTAAGGGTTGCCCACCTGCCCCTGGCAGCTAAATAAAACACTAAGGGTTGCCCACCTGCCCCTGGCAGCTAAATAAAACACTAAGGGTTGCCCACCTGCCCCTGGCAGCTAAATAAAACACTAAGGGTTGCCCACCTGCCCCTGGCAGCTAAATAAAACACTAAGGGTTGCCCACCTGCCCCTGGCAGCTAAATAAAACACTAAGGGTTGCCCACCTGCCCCCTGGCAGCTAAATAAAACACTAAGGGTTGCCCACCTGCCCCTGGCAGCTAAATAAAACACTAAGGGTTGCCCACCTGCCCCTGGCATCTGTCTTCTGGTCTGGAATGTAAAATAAGATCAATGTTTACCTATAATGTGCTATTTTCACTGTAACTACTAACTACACTTCAAAATAAATATCTCTATGCCCATATAAGGCTCTGCTACAGTGAGTTACCACTCTAACTAACATATCTCTATGCTACAGTGTGTTACCACTCTAACTAACATATCTCTATGCTACAGTGTGTTACCACTCTAACTAACATATCTCTATGCCACAGTGTGTTACCACTCTAACTAACATATCTCTATGCTACAGTGTGTTACCACTCTAACTAACATATCTCTATGCTACAGTGTGTTACCACTCTAACTAACATATCTCTATACTACAGTGTGTTACCACTCTAACTGACATATCTCTATGCTACAGTGTGTTACCACTCTAACTAACATATCTCTATGCTACAGTGTGTTACCACTCTAACTAACATATCTCTATACTACAGTGTGTTACCACTCTAACTGACATATCTCTATGCTACAGTGTGTTACCACTCTAACTAACATATCTCTATGCTACAGTGTGTTACCACTCTAACTGACATATCTCTATGCTACAGTGTGTTACCACTCTAACTGACATATCTCTATGCTACAGTGTGTTACCACTCTAACTGACATATCTCTATGCTACAGTGTGTTACCACTCTAACTAACATATCTCTATGCTACAGTGTGTTACCACTCTAACTAACATATCTCTATGCCACAGTGTGTTACCACTCTAACTGACATATCTCTATGCTACAGTGTGTTACCACTCTAACTAACATATCTCTATGCTACAGTGTGTTACCACTCTAACTAACATATCTCTATGCCACAGTGTGTTACCACTCTAACTGACATATCTCTATGCTACAGTGTGTTACCACTCTAACTAACATATCTCTATGCTACAGTGTGTTACCACTCTAACTAACATATCTCTATGCTACAGTGTGTTACCACTCTAACTAACATATCTCTATGCCACAGTGTGTTACCACTCTAACTGACATATCTCTATGCTACAGTGTGTTACCACTCTAACTAACATATCTCTATGCTACAGTGTGTTACCACTCTAACTGACATATCTCTATGCTACAGTGTGTTACCACTCTAACTGACATATCTCTATGCTACAGTGTGTTACCACTCTAACTGACATATCTCTATGCTACAGTGTGTTACCACTCTAACTGACATATCTCTATGCTACAGTGTGTTACCACTCTAACTGACATATCTCTATGCTACAGTGTGTTACCACTCTAACTGACATATCTCTATGCTACAGTGTGTTACCACTCTAACTGACATATCTCTATGCTACAGTGTGTTACCACTCTAACTGACATATCTCTATGCTACAGTGTGTTACCACTCTAACTGACATATCTCTATGCTACAGTGTGTTACCACTCTAACTGACATATCTCTATGCTACAGTGTGTTACCACTCTAACTGACATATCTCTATGCTACAGTGTGTTACCACTCTAACTGACATATCTCTATGCTACAGTGTGTTACCACTCTAACTGACATATCTCTATGCTACAGTGTGTTACCACTCTAACTAACATATCTCTATGCCACAGTGTGTTACCACTCTAACTGACATATCTCTATGCTACAGTGTGTTACCACTCTAACTAACATATCTCTATGCCACAGTGTGTTACCACTCTAACTAACATATCTCTATGCTACAGTGTGTTACCACTCTAACTAACATATCTCTATGCTACAGTGTGTTACCACTCTAACTGACATATCTCTATGCCACAGTGTGTTACCACTCTAACTGACATATCTCTATGCCACAGTGTGTTACCACTCTAACTGACATATCTCTATTCTACAGTGTGTTACCACTCTAACTAACATATCTCTATTCTACAGTGTGTTACCACTCTAACTGACATATCTCTATTCTACAGTGTGTTACCACTCTAACTAACATATCTCTATTCTACAGTGTGTTACCACTCTAACTGACATATCTCTATGCTACAGTGTGTTACCACTCTAACTGACATATCTCTATGCTACAGTGTGTTACCACTCTAACTGACATATCTCTATGCCACAGTGTGTTACCACTCTAACTGACATATCTCTATTCTACAGTGTGTTACCACTCTAACTAACATATCTCTATTCTACAGTGTGTTACCACTCTAACTGACATATCTCTATTCTACAGTGTGTTACCACTCTAACTGACATATCTCTATGCTACAGTGTGTTACCACTCTAACTAACATATCTCTATGCTACAGTGTGTTACCACTCTAACTGACATATCTCTATGCTACAGTGTGTTACCACTCTAACTGACATATCTCTATGCTACAGTGTGTTACCACTCTAACTGACATATCTCTATGCTACAGTGTGTTACCACTCTAACTGACATATCTCTATGCTACAGTGTGTTACCACTCTAACTAACATATCTCTATACTACAGTGAGTTACCACTCTAACTAACATATCTCTATGCTACAGTGTGTTACCACTCTAACTAACATATCTCTATGCCACAGTGTGTTACCACTCTAACTGACATATCTCTATGCTACAGTGTGTTACCACTCTAACTAACATATCTCTATGCTACAGTGTGTTACCACTCTAACTGACATATCTCTATGCTACAGTGTGTTACCACTCTAACTGACATATCTCTATGCTACAGTGTGTTACCACTCTAACTGACATATCTCTATGCTACAGTGTGTTACCACTCTAACTGACATATCTCTATGCTACAGTGTGTTACCACTCTAACTAACATATCTCTATGCTACAGTGTGTTACCACTCTAACTAACATATCTCTATGCTACAGTGTGTTACCACTCTAACTAACATATCTCTATGCTACAGTGTGTTACCACTCTAACTAACATATCTCTATGCTACAGTGTGTTACCACTCTAACTAACATATCTCTATGCTACAGTGTGTTACCACTCTAACTAACATATCTCTATGCTACAGTGTGTTACCACTCTAACTGACATATCTCTATGCTACAGTGTGTTACCACTATAACTGACATATCTCTATGCTACAGTGTGTTACCACTCTAACTAACATATCTCTATGCTACAGTGTGTTACCACTCTAACTAACATATCTCTATGCTACAGTGTGTTACCACTCTAACTAACATATCTCTATGCTACAGTGTGTTACCACTCTAACTGACATATCTCTATGCTACAGTGTGTTACCACTCTAACTAACATATCTCTATGCTACAGTGTGTTACCACTCTAACTAACATATCTCTATGCCCATATAAGGCTCTGCTACAGTGTGTTACCACTCTAACTGACATATCTCTATGCTACAGTGTGTTACCACTCTAACTAACATATCTCTATGCTACAGTGTGTTACCACTCTAACTGACATATCTCTATGCTACAGTGTGTTACCACTCTAACTGACATATCTCTATGCTACAGTGTGTTACCACTATAACTGACATATCTCTATGCTACAGTGTGTTACCACTCTAACTAACATATCTCTATGCTACAGTGTGTTACCACTCTAACTAACATATCTCTATGCTACAGTGTGTTACCACTCTAACTGACATATCTCTATGCTACAGTGTGTTACCACTCTAACTGACATATCTCTATGCTACAGTGTGTTACCACTCTAACTAACATATCTCTATGCTACAGTGTGTTACCACTCTAACTGACATATCTCTATGCTACAGTGTGTTACCACTCTAACTAACATATCTCTATGCTACAGTGTGTTACCACTCTAACTGACATATCTCTATACTACAGTGTGTTACCACTCTAACTAACATATCTCTATGCTACAGTGTGTTACCACTCTAACTGACATATCTCTATGCTACAGTGTGTTACCACTCTAACTGACATATCTCTATGCTACAGTGTGTTACCACTCTAACTGACATATCTCTATGCTACAGTGTGTTACCACTCTAACTGACATATCTCTATGCTACAGTGTGTTACCACTCTAACTAACATATCTCTATGCTACAGTGTGTTACCACTCTAACTAACATATCTCTATGCTACAGTGTGTTACCACTCTAACTGACATATCTCTATGCTACAGTGTGTTACCACTCTAACTAACATATCTCTATGCTACAGTGTGTTACCACTCTAACTGACATATCTCTATGCTACAGTGTGTTACCACTATAACTGACATATCTCTATGCTACAGTGTGTTACCACTCTAACTAACATATCTCTATGCTACAGTGTGTTACCACTCTAACTAACATATCTCTATGCTACAGTGTGTTACCACTCTAACTAACATATCTCTATGCTACAGTGTGTTACCACTCTAACTGACATATCTCTATGCTACAGTGTGTTACCACTCTAACTAACATATCTCTATGCTACAGTGTGTTACCACTCTAACTGACATATCTCTATGCTACAGTGTGTTACCACTCTAACTAACATATCTCTATGCTACAGTGTGTTACCACTCTAACTAACATATCTCTATGCTACAGTGTGTTACCACTCTAACTAACATATCTCTATGCTACAGTGTGTTACCACTCTAACTAACATATCTCTATGCTACAGTGTGTTACCACTCTAACTGACATATCTCTATGCTACAGTGTGTTACCACTATAACTGACATATCTCTATGCTACAGTGTGTTACCACTCTAACTAACATATCTCTATGCTACAGTGTGTTACCACTCTAACTAACATATCTCTATGCTACAGTGTGTTACCACTCTAACTAACATATCTCTATGCTACAGTGTGTTACCACTCTAACTGACATATCTCTATGCTACAGTGTGTTACCACTCTAACTAACATATCTCTATGCTACAGTGTGTTACCACTCTAACTGACATATCTCTATGCTACAGTGTGTTACCACTCTAACTAACATATCTCTATGCTACAGTGTGTTACCACTCTAACTAACATATCTCTATGCCCATATAAGGCTCTGCTGCAGTGTGTTACCACTCTAACTAACATATCTCTATGCTACAGTGTGTTACCACTCTAACTGACATATCTCTATGCTACAGTGTGTTACCACTCTAACTAACATATCTCTATGCCCATATAAGGCTCTGCTGCAGTGTGTTACCACTCTAACTAACATATCTCTATGCTACAGTGTGTTACCACTCTAACTGACATATCTCTATACTACAGTGTGTTACCACTCTAACTAACATATCTCTATGCTACAGTGTGTTACCACTCTAACTAACATATCTCTATGCTACAGTGTGTTACCACTCTAACTAACATATCTCTATGCTACAGTGTGTTACCACTCTAACTGACATATCTCTATGCTACAGTGTGTTACCACTCTAACTAACATATCTCTATGCTACAGTGTGTTACCACTCTAACTAACATATCTCTATGCTACAGTGTGTTACCACTCTAACTAACATATCTCTATGCTACAGTGTGTTACCACTCTAACTAACATATCTCTATGCTACAGTGTGTTACCACTCTAACTGACATATCTCTATGCTACAGTGTGTTACCACTCTAACTAACATATCTCTATGCTACAGTGTGTTACCACTCTAACTAACATATCTCTATGCTACAGTGTGTTACCACTCTAACTGACATATCTCTATACTACAGTGTGTTACCACTCTAACTAACATATCTCTATGCTACAGTGTGTTACCACTCTAACTAACATATCTCTATGCTACAGTGTGTTACCACTCTAACTAACATATCTCTATACTACAGTGTGTTACCACTCTAACTGACATATCTCTATGCTACAGTGTGTTACCACTCTAACTGACATATCTCTATGCTACAGTGTGTTACCACTCTAACTAACATATCTCTATGCTACAGTGTGTTACCACTCTAACTGACATATCTCTATGCTACAGTGTGTTACCACTCTAACTGACATATCTCTATGCTACAGTGTGTTACCACTCTAACTGACATATCTCTATGCTACAGTGTGTTACCACTCTAACTAACATATCTCTATGCTACAGTGTGTTACCACTCTAACTAACATATCTCTATGCTACAGTGTGTTACCACTCTAACTAACATATCTCTATGCTACAGTGTGTTACCACTCTAACTGACATATCTCTATACTACAGTGTGTTACCACTCTAACTAACATATCTCTATGCTACAGTGTGTTACCACTCTAACTAACATATCTCTATGCTACAGTGTGTTACCACTCTAACTGACATATCTCTATGCCCATATAAGGCTCTGCTACAGTGTGTTACCACTCTAACTGACATATCTCTATGCCCATATAAGGCTCTGCTGCAGTGTGTTACCACTCTAACTGACATATCTCTATGCTACAGTGTGTTACCACTCTAACTGACATATCTCTATACTACAGTGTGTTACCACTCTAACTAACATATCTCTATGCTACAGTGTGTTACCACTCTAACTAACATATCTCTATGCTACAGTGTGTTACCACTCTAACTAACATATCTCTATGCTACAGTGTGTTACCACTCTAACTAACATATCTCTATGCTACAGTGTGTTACCACTCTAACTAACATATCTCTATGCTACAGTGTGTTACCACTCTAACTAACATATCTCTATGCTACAGTGTGTTACCACTCTAACTAACATATCTCTATGCTACAGTGTGTTACCACTCTAACTGACATATCTCTATGCTACAGTGAGTTACCACTCTAACTGACGTATCTCTATGCTACAGTGTGTTACCACTCTAACTGACATATCTCTATGTTACAGTGTGTTACCACTCTAACTAACATATCTCTATACTACAGTGTGTTACCACTCTAACTGACATAACTCTATGCTACAGTGTGTTACCACTCTAACTGACATATCTCTATGCTACAGTGTGTTACCACTCTAACTGACATATCTCTATGCTACAGTGAGTTACCACTCTAACTGACATATCTCTATGCTACAGTGTGTTACCACTCTAACTGACATATCTCTATGCTACAGTGAGTTACCACTCTAACTGACATATCTCTATGCTACAGTGAGTTACCACTCTAACTGACATATCTCTATGCTACAGTGTGTTACCACTCTAACTGACATATCTCTATGTTACAGTGTGTTACCACTCTAACTAACATATCTCTATACTACAGTGTGTTACCACTCTAACTGACATAACTCTATGCTACAGTGTGTTACCACTCTAACTGACATATCTCTATGCTACAGTGTGTTACCACTCTAACTAACATATCTCTATGCTACAGTGTGTTACCACTCTAACTAACATATCTCTATGCTACAGTGTGTTACCACTCTAACTAACATATCTCTATGCTACAGTGTGTTACCACTCTAACTAACATATCTCTATGCTACAGTGTGTTACCACTCTAACTGACATATCTCTATGCTACAGTGTGTTACCACTCTAACTGACATATCTCTATGCTACAGTGTGTTACCACTCTAACTAACATATCTCTATGCTACAGTGTGTTACCACTCTAACTGACATATCTCTATGCTACAGTGTGTTACCACTCTAACTAACATATCTCTATGCTACAGTGTGTTACCACTCTAACTGACATATCTCTATGCTACAGTGTGTTACCACTCTAACTAACATATCTCTATGCTACAGTGTGTTACCACTCTAACTGACATATCTCTATGCTACAGTGTGTTACCACTCTAACTGACATATCTCTATGCTACAGTGTGTTACCACTCTAACTAACATATCTCTATGCTACAGTGTGTTACCACTCTAACTGACATATCTCTATGCTACAGTGTGTTACCACTCTAACTAACATATCTCTATGCTACAGTGTGTTACCACTCTAACTGACATATCTCTATGCTACAGTGTGTTACCACTCTAACTAACATATCTCTATGCTACAGTGTGTTACCACTCTAACTAACATATCTCTATGCTACAGTGTGTTACCACTCTAACTAACATATCTCTATGCTACAGTGTGTTACCACTCTAACTGACATATCTCTATGCTACAGTGTGTTACCACTCTAACTAACATATCTCTATGCTACAGTGTGTTACCACTCTAACTGACATATCTCTATGCTACAGTGTGTTACCACTCTAACTAACATATCTCTATGCTACAGTGTGTTACCACTCTAACTAACATATCTCTATGCTACAGTGTGTTACCACTCTAACTAACATATCTCTATGCTACAGTGTGTTACCACTCTAACTGACATATCTCTATGTTACAGTGTGTTACCACTCTAACTAACATATCTCTATACTACAGTGTGTTACCACTCTAACTGACATAACTCTATGCTACAGTGTGTTACCACTCTAACTGACATATCTCTATGCTACAGTGTGTTACCACTCTAACTAACATATCTCTATGCTACAGTGTGTTACCACTCTAACTAACATATCTCTATGCTACAGTGTGTTACCACTCTAACTAACATATCTCTATGCTACAGTGTGTTACCACTCTAACTAACATATCTCTATGCTACAGTGTGTTACCACTCTAACTGACATATCTCTATGCTACAGTGTGTTACCACTCTAACTGACATATCTCTATGCTACAGTGTGTTACCACTCTAACTAACATATCTCTATGCTACAGTGTGTTACCACTCTAACTGACATATCTCTATGCTACAGTGTGTTACCACTCTAACTAACATATCTCTATGCTACAGTGTGTTACCACTCTAACTGACATATCTCTATGCTACAGTGTGTTACCACTCTAACTAACATATCTCTATGCTACAGTGTGTTACCACTCTAACTGACATATCTCTATGCTACAGTGTGTTACCACTCTAACTGACATATCTCTATGCTACAGTGTGTTACCACTCTAACTAACATATCTCTATGCTACAGTGTGTTACCACTCTAACTGACATATCTCTATGCTACAGTGTGTTACCACTCTAACTAACATATCTCTATGCTACAGTGTGTTACCACTCTAACTGACATATCTCTATGCTACAGTGTGTTACCACTCTAACTAACATATCTCTATGCTACAGTGTGTTACCACTCTAACTAACATATCTCTATGCTACAGTGTGTTACCACTCTAACTAACATATCTCTATGCTACAGTGTGTTACCACTCTAACTGACATATCTCTATGCTACAGTGTGTTACCACTCTAACTAACATATCTCTATGCTACAGTGTGTTACCACTCTAACTGACATATCTCTATGCTACAGTGTGTTACCACTCTAACTAACATATCTCTATGCTACAGTGTGTTACCACTCTAACTAACATATCTCTATGCTACAGTGTGTTACCACTCTAACTAACATATCTCTATGCTACAGTGTGTTACCACTCTAACTAACATATCTCTATGCTACAGTGTGTTACCACTCTAACTGACATATCTCTATGCTACAGTGTGTTACCACTCTAACTGACATATCTCTATGCTACAGTGTGTTACCACTCTAACTAACATATCTCTATGCCCATATAAGGCTCTGCTACAGTGTGTTACCACTCTAACTGACATATCTCTATTCTACAGTGTGTTACCACTCTAACTAACATATCTCTATGCTACAGTGTGTTACCACTCTAACTGACATATCTCTATGCTACAGTGTGTTACCACTCTAACTGACATATCTCTATGCTACAGTGTGTTACCACTCTAACTAACATATCTCTATGCTACAGTGTGTTACCACTCTAACTAACATATCTCTATGCTACAGTGTGTTACCACTCTAACTGACATATCTCTATGCTACAGTGTGTTACCACTCTAACTGACATATCTCTATGCTACAGTGTGTTACCACTCTAACTGACATATCTCTATGCTACAGTGTGTTACCACTCTAACTGACATATCTCTATGCTACAGTGTGTTACCACTCTAACTGACATATCTCTATGCTATAGTGTGTTACCACTCTAACTGACATATCTCTATGCTACAGTGTGTTACCACTCTAACTGACATATCTCTATCTATGCCCATATAAGGCTCTGCTACAGTGTGTTACCACTCTAACTAACATATCTCTATGCCCATATAAGGCTCTGCTACAGTGTGTTACCACTCTAACTAACATATCTCTATGCTACAGTGTGTTACCACTCTAACTGACATATCTCTATGCTACAGTGTGTTACCACTCTAACTGACATATCTCTATGCTACAGTGTGTTACCACTCTAACTGACATATCTCTATCTATGCCCATATAAGGCTCTGCTACAGTGTGTTACCACTCTAACTAACATATCTCTATTCTACAGTGTGTTACCACTCTAACTAACATATCTCTATCTATGCCCATATAAGGCTCTGCTACAGTGTGTTACCACTCTAACTAACATATCTCTATGCTACAGTGTGTTACCACTCTAACTAACATATCTCTATGCTACAGTGTGTTACCACTCTAACTAACATATCTCTATGCTACAGTGTGTTACCACTCTAACTAACATATCTCTATGCTACAGTGTGTTGCCACTCTAACTGACATATCTCTATGCCCATATAAGGCTCTGCTGCAGTGCGGTAACCCAGAATGCAGCAGTGCGTTGCTGCAGAGGCTGCGCTCCGTGGAGGGGGGCGTGTCTCTGGGCGGCGACGCCCTGGTCTACGCCCTCAGCCTGCAGGGGGTCCCCGGGGGGGTCCCCGACGCCCGGAGGGTCACAGACATGCTGTCCATGGCTCAGTACAGACAGAGCAGAGTCATCATGTACGCTCTGGCCAACACCGTTAAGACGTAAGTATGACCCTGACCTTTAACCCATTCTGACCTGAGATCAGATTCATACGAGGTTTCCACTGGACACACACTGGTCTGATTAACCCATTCTGACCTGAGATCAGATTCTAAAAATGTCAGTCGTTCTTCGATTTTTCAAAAATAGCAGACCTACAAGCTCGTAGTGCGCCACTCGGTGACGCGCTATGAGCTTGTAGCTCTGCTATTTTTCAACAGCTAAAGCATAACGTGACACTAAAATGGGTTCCCGTTCAGAATGGGTTAACCCTGACCCTAACCCAGTACAGAGGGCGCGTTCGGAAATGCGCACCGGGAATGTGGTCAGTTTGTTGATTATGGTGGGCGGTGACGTCACAGAGTGCATTCAGTCAATGTGCCTCATTTACGAACGACCACAGCTGTGACGCAATAACACCGATTCACACCGCACGACCCCAGCTTCAGGGTTAGGGTCTCTCAGTGGACGACCCCAGCTTCAGGGTTAGGGTCTCTCAGTGGACGACCCCAGCTTCAGGGTTAGGGTCTCTCAGTGGACGACCCCAGCTTCAGGGTTAGGGTCTCTCAGTGGACGACCCCAGCTTCAGGGTTAGGGTCTCTCAGTGGACGACCCCAGCTTCAGGGTAGGGTCGCTCAGTGGACGACCCCAGCTTCAGGGTTAGGGTCTCTCAGTGGACGACCCCAGCTTCAGGGTTAGGGTCTCTCAGTGGACGACCCCAGCTTCAGGGTTAGGGTCTCTCAGTGGACGACCCCAGCTTCAGGGTAGGGTCTCTCAGTGGACGACCCCAGCTTCAGGGTAGGGTCTCTCAGTGGACGACCCCAGCTTCAGGGTAGGGTCTCTCAGTGGACGACCCCAGCTTCAGGGTAGGGTCTCTCAGTGGACGACCCCAGCTTCAGGGTTAGGGTCGCTCAGTGGACGACCCCAGCTTCAGGGTAGGGTCGCTCAGTGGACGACCCCAGCTTCAGGGTTAGGGTCGCTCAGTGGACGACCCCAGCTTCAGGGTTAGCGTCTCTCAGTGGACGACCCCAGCTTCAGGGTAGGGTCGCTCAGTGGACGACCCCAGCTTCAGGGTAGGGTCGCTCAGTGGACGACCCCAGCTTCAGGGTTAGGGTCGCTCAGTGGACGACCCCAGCTTCAGGGTAGGGTCGCTCAGTGGACGACCCCAGCTTCAGGGTTAGGGTCTCTCAGTGGACGACCCCAGCTTCAGGGTTAGGGTCTCTCAGTGGACGACCCCAGCTTCAGGGTAGGGTCGCTCAGTGGACGACCCCAGCTTCAGGGTTAGGGTCTCTCAGTGGACGACCCCAGCTTCAGGGTTAGGGTCTCTCAGTGGACGACCCCAGCTTCAGGGTTAGGGTCTCTCAGTGGACGACCCCAGCTTCAGGGTAGGGTCTCTCAGTGGACGACCCCAGCTTCAGGGTTAGGGTCTCTCAGTGGACGACCCCAGCTTCAGGGTAGGGTCTCTCAGTGGACGACCCCAGCTTCAGGGTAGGGTCTCTCAGTGGACGACCCCAGCTTCAGGGTAGGGTCCTCCAGGGACCTCCCAGAAGCAAAGATATGAGTTAAAAACCTTCGCTGTGAAAGAATATCATTATATTCAAAGACGTGCTCTACATTTTCACAATTTCTCTAAAATAGCAGACCTACAAGCTTGCAGCGCGCCACTCTGTGCCCTGCTTGTAGATCTGCTATTTTTCAATAGCGTTTTCAATAGTGTTCTTGATTAAATACAATAAAATAAAATAAAAAAGTGATAATAATAGATATAATAACTTTATTTAAACAGGTTCTATGACGCCAATGACAGAGAGGTCACCCCAGAGGTCACGGAGGTCACAGAGTTCATGGAGTTTCTGGTGTCGAATTGTGCTGAGGAGAGCGCCTACCTGGCACTGAGGGTAGGCACGCACACACACACACACACACACACACACTACACACACACACACTACACACACACACTATACACACACTATACACACACACACTGAGGGTACGCAAGCACATACACACACACATACCCCGTGTCCCCTAGGGTAGGTACCCTCACATGTTCTCCCCGTGTCCCCTAGGGTAGGTACCCTCACATGTTCTCCCCTTGTCCCCTAGGGTAGGTACCCTCACATGTTCTCCCCGTGTCCCCTAGGGTAGGTACCTTCACATGTTCTCCCCGTGTCCCCTAGGGTAGGTACCCTCACATGTTCTCCCCGTGTCCCCTAGGGTAGGTACCCTCACATGTTCTCCCCTTGTCCCCTAGGGTAGGTACCCTCACATGTTCTCCCCGTGTCCCCTAGGGTAGGTACCTTCACATGTTCTCCCCGTGTCCCCTAGGGTAGGTATACCCTCACATGTTCTCCCCGTGTCCCCTAGGGTAGGTACCCTCACATGTTCTCCCCGTGTCCCCTAGGGTAGGTACCCTCACATGTTCTCCCCGTGTCCCCTAGGGCAGTAACCCCTGTCTCTATACTGCCTCCCCCTGGCCAGGCGGGGCGCCTGATGGAGGGGAAAGGAACTGGTTGGACCTTATGACCTTATGACCTTATAAACACGGCTTCCATCTTGCCAGCAAGGTTCTACCTATAGGTGCAACTTCCCACAGACAGCCCATTCATCCAATCAGAATAGTCCTATTTAATTGTCTTAAACAACGTCAAACTCACCAACATTGCAGCTGTATACGGAAAGCTTGAGTTATCCTCTTACGATCTGTGAAGTGTTATAACGTGTTCCCTCCACGCGCTACGTCCAACCGGGGAGACTCCCCCCTGTCGGGTGAACAAAAGCAGCTTGGACATACAGATGGAAGCATGAGGTCAGTCCGTTGCTCTCCCCAGGTTGGTAGAGGAAGTGTAGCGCCCAGGATTACACTAGGCCGGACCAGGCCGTTTTCTTGTTGGTTTACGTGCGTGCGTGTGTGTGTGTGCGTGCGTGCGTGTGTGCGTGCGTGTGCTCTCTCCCCACAGGTCATCGGGGTCATGGGGTCAGCCTTACAGCACACAGCCAGCGGAGCGGTCAGTGGACTGGTCAGCTCTCTGCTGCGGTGTGCCTCAAACACAGACGCTCCTCTACTTAACCAGAAGGCTGCTGTCCAGGCCTTCAGGACCATGGACATCCATGAGAAGGTACTCTACTACTAATACTATACTACTAATACTACTACTACTACTACTACGACTATTACTACTGCTACTACTACTGCTAGCCTTCAGGACCATGGACATCCATGAGAAGGTACTCTATAGTAATACTACTAATACTACTACTACTATTACTACTGCTAGCCTTCAGGACCATGGACATACATGAGAAGGTACTCTACTACTAATACTATACTACTAATACTACTACTACTACTACTACGACTATTACTACTGCTACTACTACTGCTAGCCTTCAGGACCATGGACATCCATGAGAAGGTACTCTATAGTAATACTACTAATACTACTACTACTATTACTACTGCTAGCCTTCAGGACCATGGACATACATGAGAAGGTACTCTATAGTAATACTACTAATACTACTACTACTATTACTACTGCTAGCCTTCAGGACCATGGACATACATGAGAAGGTACTCTACTACTAATACTACTAATACTACTATTACTACTGCTACTACTACTGCTAGCCTTCAGGACCATGGACATCCATGAGAAGGTACTCTACTAGTAATACTACTAATACTGCTACTATACTCGTCCCCCTCAGTTTCATGAGGAGGGGGGGGGGGTCTACAGGGACCCCCAGGGGTCTAACAGGGACCCCCAGGGGTCTAACAGGGACCCCCAGGGGTCTAACAGATAGCTGTGTGGTTTCAGATTGCACCGGGGCTCATGGAGGTGTACAGGGACCCCCAGGGGTCTAACAGGGACCCCCAGGGGTCTAACAGATAGCTGTGTGGTTTCAGATTGCACCGGGGCTCATGGAGGTGTACAGGGACCCCCAGGGGTCTAACAGGGACCCCCAGGGGTCTAACAGATAGCTGTGTGGTTTCAGATTGCACCGGGGCTCATGGAGGTGTACAGGGACCCCCAGGGGTCCGTAGACAAGCGCATCGCAGCCTACCTGGTCCTGATGAAGAGCCCCAGCCGGGCCACGGTCCAGGACATGGTCCGCTCTCTGACGGACATGGAGCACCTGTACCCCGAACGCTACCTGGTCAGCTTCGTCATCTCTCACCTCAACAACATCCTGGCCTCCACCGACCCCCAGCTAGAGGAGTGAGTACCCTAGACCCTAACCCCTAGACCCTAACCCCTAGACCTAACCCCTAGCCCCTAACCCCTAACCCCTAGCCCCTAACCCTCACCTCAACAACATCCTGGCCTCCACCGACCCCCAGCTAGAGGAGTGAGTACCCTAGACCCTAACCCCTAGCCCCTAACCCCTAGACCTAACCCCTAGACCTAACCCCTAACCCTAACCCCTAACCCTCACCTCAACAACATCCTGGCCTCCACAGACCCCCAGCTAGAGGAGTGAGTACCCTAGACCCTAACCCCTAGACCTAACCCCTAGCCCCTAACCCCTAGACCTAACCCCTAGCCCCTAACCCCTAGACCTAACCCCTAGCCCCTAGCCCCTAACCCTTAGCTCCTAGCACCTAGCCCCTAACCCTCACCTCAACAACACCCTGGCCTCCACAGAACCCAGCTAGAGGAGTGAGTACAACCACAATGTAGTCATTTATCAGACGCTCTGAATCCAGAGACTTACAGTAAGGAAGAACAACACATGGTGAGACATTACATACATAGAGATAGAACAATAGAACAACACATGGTGATACATCACATACATAGAGATAGAACAATAGAACAACACATGGTGATACATCACATACATAGAGATAGAACAATAGAACAACACATGGTGATACATCACATACATAGATATAGAACAATAGAACAACACATGGTGATACATCACATACATAGAGATAGAACAATAGAACAACACATGGTGATACATCACATACATAGAGATAGAACAATAGAACAACACATGGTGATACATCACATACATAGAGATAGAACAATAGAACAACACATGGTGATACATCACATACATAGAGATAGAACAATAGAACAACACATGGTGATACATCACATACATAGAGATAGAACAATAGAACAACCCATGGTGATACATCACATACATAGAGATAGAACAATAGAACAACACATGGTGATACATCACATACATAGAGACAGAACAATAGAACAACCCATGGTGATACATCACATACATAGAGATAGAACAATAGAACAACACATGGTGATACATCACATACATAGAGATAGAACAATAGAACAACACATGGTGAGACATCACATACATAGAGATAGAACAATAGAACAACACATGGTGATACATCACATACATAGAGATAGAACAATAGAACAACACATGGTGAGACATCACATACATAGAGATAGAACAATAGAACAACACATGGTGATACATCACATACATAGAGATAGTGATTTATGAATCATACCTATAAGCTATGAACCTAACCCTACACTATGGAGTGCTATGCATACGCCTGTAAGGTCGTCGAGGCTAGGGCAAGTGCTACAGGCTACGATGGAGTCTGAAGAGGTGGGTTTTCACAATAGTTACCAAACAATAGTCACCAAACAATAGTCACGAAACAATAGTCACCAAACAATAGTCCCCAAACAATAGTCCCCAAACAATAGTCACAAAACCACAGATGATTTTGATTGGAGGTTTAGTCACATGGTCTTTTGAATCAAATTTAAGTTAGTTAGTAGTCGGCTAAATATGATACGATTTTAGTCGACTAAATCTACAGTTGATTTTGTCAAACTTTTAGTCTTTTAGTCTATTATATTGATCATATATCATGTCTATCATATCTTAGTTTGTACGATTTTGGCCTTGAAAACAGATAGTCTGACGGTCTGTTTCTTGTCATCTACAATCAGGAAATACACAGACATAGATTGACCTGTGTGTCTGTGTCTGTGTGTGTCTGTGTCTGCATGTGTGCGTGTGTCTGCGTGTCTGTGTGTCTGTGTCTGTGTGTCTGTGTGTCTGTGTGTCTGTGTCTGTGTGTGTGTCTGTGTGTGCGTGTGTCTGCGTGTGTCTGTGTGTCTGTGTGTCTGTGTGTGTGCGTGCGTGTGTGCGTGCGTGCGTGTCTCATCTAGAACGAGGAGCTACATAGAAACGGATCTACCAGATCAGTTCCGTGACGTGGACGTGTTGGGTCTGTCTCTGAACGTGCGTCTGGACTCGGAGCTCGGCTCGGCGCGCGCCAACGCCATCTTTGACCACGTTAACTTCCTGCCCAAGGAGCTGATGCTGGAGACCACCCTCAAAGTGTTCGACTACACTGGAGACCTCTTTGAGGTGACCACGCCCCTTTATCCTGACCACTCCGCTTTTAGCCTGACCACTCCCCCTTTAGCCTGACCACTCCCCATTAGCCTGACCACTCCCCCTTTAGCCTGACCACTCCCCTTTAGCCTGACCACTCCCCTTTATCCTGACCACTCCCTCTTTATCCTGACCACTCCCCCTTTAGCCTGACCACTCCCCTTTAGCCTGACCACTCCCCTTTATCCTGACCACTCCCCTTTATCCTGACCACTCCCCCTTTAGCCTGACCACTCCCCTTTAGCCTGACCACTCCCCTTTATCCTGACCACTCCCCTTTATCCTGACCACTCCCCCTTTATCCTGACCACTCCCCTTTATCCTGACCACTCCCCTTTATCCTGACCACTCCCCTTTTATCCTCACCACTCCCCTGTATCCTGACCACTCTTTACTTTACTTTACTTTGGTGGTGGATGGATAGATAGATAGATAGATAGATAGATAGATAGATAGATAGATAGATAGATAGATAGATAGATAGATAGATAGATAGGAACTAAACCATTCTATAGCTTCTGGAGAGAGATTAAAATGTGTTAATTTGGACAAGAGGACCCGGTGACAGACCCGGTGTCCAGGAACACCTCCGTTGCAAAAGGGAGCTCTGTTCAAAGAGCACTTTAATGTTTCTATGAAAGGCCGTTTGGAGTGGAAGGCCCGAAACCCAGACTGCATGGGAGGCAGTTTGAACTGCTCTCTACCTCCTCAGGTGGGCGTTGTGGGCGTGGCCTTTGAACTGCTCTCTGATTGGTCCTCAGGTGGGCGTGGAGGCCGAGGGGTTAAACCCGACCATCGACGCTCTGTTTGGGGAGCAGGGGTTCTTCCCGGACGCGGCGTCCCGGGCCATGTACTGGGCCAATCAGAACGCTCCTGACTCACTGAAGAAGGTCCTGGAACGAATCACCGCGCAGAGTGAGAGACGCAAGAGACAGGTGAGAACCAATCACAGCCCAGAGTGAGAGACGCAAGAGACAGGTGAGAACGAAGCCCAGAGTGTGGGCTGTGAGTGTACATATGTTGCGACCTTCTGTCGCAACATATGTAAGTACAGTGCACTGAAGTCCCAGTGTCCCCCCAGTGCCTCCCCATTGCCTCCCCAGTGTCCCCCCATTGCCTCCCCAGTGCCTCCCCATTGCCTCCCCAGTGCCTCCCCAGTGTCCCCCCAGTGTCCCCCCAGTGTCCCCCCATTGCCTCCCCAGTGCCTCCCCATTGCCTCCCCAGTTCCTCCCCAGTGTCCCCCCAGTGTCCCCCCAGTGTCCCCCCATTGCCTCCCCAGTGCCTCCCCATTGCCTCCCCAGTGTCCCCCCATTGCCTCCCCAGTGTCCCCCCATTGCCTCCCCAGTGTCCCCCCAGTGCCTCCCCAGTGTCCCCCCAGTGCCTCCCCAGTGTCTCCCCAGTGTCCCCCCAGTGCCTCCCCATTGCCTCCCCAGTGAATTTTTTGCATGTGTGCGTTGCGCTGCGTGCATGCGTGTGTGTATGCGTGCGTGCGTGTGTGTGTGTGTGTGCGTGCGTGCGTGTGCGTCTGTGCGTGTGTGTGTGCGTCTGTGCGTGCGTGCGTGTGTGCGTGCGTGTGTGCGTGCGTGCGTGCAGGTCCCTGATGAGCTGGTGGAGCAGCTGGTGGAGGGTCTCAACAAGGCGCTCCAGGAGGTGCGTTCGTCCAGCCCAGAGGCCGTGGCTTACCTGAGGCTGCTGGGCCACGAGATGGGATACCTGAGTCTGGAGGACGTGAAGACCATGGCTGACACGCTGCTGCAATACTACCACGCCTTCATAGTGGGAAACAGCAAGGTGAGACACACTATACCAGGCCTTCATAGAGGAAACAAGGTGAGACACACTATACCACGCCTTCATAGTGGGAAACAAGGTGAGACACACTATACCAGGCCTTCATAGTGGAAACAACAAGGTGAGACACACTATACCAGGCCTTCATAGAGGAAACAAGGTGAGACACACTATACCAGGCCTTCATAGAGGAAACAGCAAGGTGAGACACACTATACCAGGCCTTCATAGTGGAAACAAGGTGAGACACACTATACCAGGCCTTCATAGAGGAAACAAGGTGAGACACACTATACCAGGCCTTCATAGAGGAAACAGCAAGGTGAGACACACTATACCAGGCCTTCATAGTGGAAACAAGGTGAGACACACTATACCAGGCCTTCATAGAGGAAACAAGGTGAGACACACTATACCAGGCCTTCATAGAGGAAACAACAAGGTGAGACACACTATACCAGGCCTTCATAGTGGAAACAAGGTGAGACACACTATACCAGGCCTTCATAGAGGAAACAAGGTGAGACACACTATACCAGGCCTTCATAGAGGAAACAAGGTGAGACACACTATACCACGCCTTCATAGTGGAAACAAGGTGAGACACACTATACCAGGCCTTCATAGAGGAAACAAGGTGAGACACACTATACCAGGCCTTCATAGTGGAAACAACAAGGTGAGACACACTATACCAGGCCTTCATAGAGGAAACAAGGTGAGACACACTATACCAGGCCTTCATAGAGGAAACAGCAAGGTGAGACACACTATACCAGGCCTTCATAGTGGAAACAAGGTGAGACACACTATACCAGGCCTTCATAGAGGAAACAAGGTGAGACACACTATACCAGGCCTTCATAGAGGAAACAGCAAGGTGAGACACACTATACCAGGCCTTCATAGTGGAAACAAGGTGAGACACACTATACCAGGCCTTCATAGAGGAAACAAGGTGAGACACACTATACCAGGCCTTCATAGAGGAAACAACAAGGTGAGACACACTATACCAGGCCTTCATAGTGGAAACAAGGTGAGACACACTATACCAGGCCTTCATAGAGGAAACAAGGTGAGACACACTATACCAGGCCTTCATAGAGGAAACAAGGTGAGACACACTATACCACGCCTTCATAGTGGAAACAAGGTGAGACACACTATACCAGGCCTTCATAGAGGAAACAAGGTGAGACACACTATACCAGGCCTTCATAGTGGGAAAATAGAAATAGAGATACTGCCCTTATTGGTCATATCGGGTCATATCGGTATATCGGCGGATATGTCAGTCTAACCAGCGATCCGCCACAGGGTGAGGAAGGGGTTGACACTATGGCAGGTAAATAACATGTTGGGGCATCATGTGGAGTTTGCTTTGGAGTTGCCCCAAACTGCAAGTTCACATTTGAGTGAGGAGTCTGCTATAAACACAACACAAGATATATAGCTAGATAGCTATAAACACAACACCAGATATATAGCTAGATAGCTATAAACACAACACGAGATACATAGCTAGATAGCTATAAACACAACACAAGATATATAGCTAGATAGCTATAAACACAACACCAGATATATAGCTAGATAGCTATAAACACAACACGAGATATATAGCTAGATAGCTATAAACACAACATGAGATATATAACTAGATAGCTATAAACACAACACCAGATATATACTGTAGCTAGATAGCTATAATCACAACACGAGATATATAGCTAGATAGCTATAAACACAACACGAGATATATAGCTAGATGGCTATAAACACAACACGAGATACATAGCTAGATAGCTATAAACACAACACGAGATATATAGCTAGATAGCTATAAACACAACATGAGATATATAGCTAGATAGCTATAAACACAACATGAGATATATAGCTAGATAGCTATAAACACAGCACCAGATATATAGCTAGATATCTATAAACACAACACGAGATATATAGCTAGATAGCTATAAACACAGCACCAGATATATAGCTAGATATCTATAAACACAACACGAGATATATAGCTAGATAGCTATAAACACAACACGAGATATATAGCTAGATAGCTATATAAACACAACACCAGATAATATAGAGTATAAGACATGGGATACCTGAGTGTGGAAGTATAGTGTTTATAGTGTACAGTATGGTATAGTGTATAATATAGTGTGGAAGTATTTGTCAAAGTTGCCTCCGGTTTTTCACCTTAGCGCTTGCTTACTCAATGCCCATGCATGTACAACTGTACTCAACTACAAACAAAGTAAAGAAGAGTAAAAAGAAGGAAACTGTGTGGTCATTGTATGAGTGAAACCCAGTTAAAATCTCCATATGGTCTGTGCCATCCCTTTCAAGCAGGGAAACTGCAAAATATACTAAATAGCTTGACACTGATATAGACGGTATGCATAATCATCATATAATCTCTTTCTACAGATGTGTGTTTACTACACCTGCATGTCATTCTCCAGATGTTTGTTTGTATATAGAATGTGTTGTTCAGGTTGTTGGCGGTCAATGCTTGTATAATGTATAGTCTCATCTCTTCCTCCAGATGTTTGTTTGTATATAGAATGTGTTGTTCAGGTTGTTGGCGGTCAATGCTTGTATAATGTATAGTCTCATGTCTTCCTCCAGATGTTCCAGCAGCTGACCTCCAGCACCGACAACCAGCTGTTCCTTCACTACATCTTCATGGAGAACTCCTTCACGCTGCCCACCGCCTCCGGCCTGCCTCTCACCTTCTCCCTGGCCGGAGTGGTTGCTGCCGGAGCCAAGGGAGGCCTGAGCTTCAGCCCTGGCTTGGTGAGTTATCGCTGTCTGGAGGCCTCAGCTTCAGCCCTGGCTTGGTGAGTTATCGCTGTCTGGAGGCCTCAGCTTCAGTCCTGGCTTGGTGAGTTATCACTGTCTGGAGGCCTCAGCTTCAGTCCTGGCTTGGTGAGTTATCGCTGTCTGGAGGCCTCAGCTTCAGTCCTGGCTTGGTGAGTTATCGCTGTCTGGAGGTCTAGCCGTTTTCTCACTGCAATCTGCCGTTAATATAATAACGAGTGGTAGACTTTGTGAAATATTAACATTTTAACAACGTCCAGAGAGCAGCGCTGGGTCTTAGGTCTGGATGTCTTTGGTCATTATGAAGGACGCGTGTATGTCTCTGACATTTAGTTCTACTGGATCTCTTCTCCACTAGTCCCTCCCTGACATTTAGTTCTACTGGATCTCTTCTCCACTAGTCCCTCCCTGACATTTAGTTCTACTGGATCTCTTCTCCACTAGTCCCTCCCTGACATTTAGTTCTACTGGATCTCTTCTCCACTAGTCCCTCCCTGACATTTAGTTCTACTGGATCTCTTCTCCACTAGTCCCTCCCTGACATTTAGTTCTACTGAATCTCTTCTCCACTAGTCCCTCCCTGACATTTTAGTTTAGTTTTTATTTGTTGAAAACAAAAATTGGCAATATATTTAGTCATAGTTTTATTCATCATTGCTTAGTATTAATTTTGTTTTTACGTAGTTTTCGTCAGTAACAAAAGGTAGCCAAAGAACATTTTTCTTCATAGTTTTATTCGACAGGATGAACACTGCTCTCGTATTGTTTGTTCAGCACCAGCTGTCCTTCATGCCCTCGGCCGGCGTAGACCTGGTCACAGAGATGGGGGTGAAGGTTCCACAGTTCCTGGAGGCCGGCGTCCAGATGCACACCACGCTGTACCACGAGAGCTCCGTCAACGCCAAGGTCACGGTCAACAGGAACCACGTCCAGCTGTCCATCCCGGCTCCCACGGCCAGAACACAGCTGCTCAGCATCAGGTGTGTGTTCGTCTGGACTCTGGAGCAACGGAAGCTCTGATCACGAGTCAAATATAAATGCTTCCGTCATACAGTCTGGAGCAACGGAAGCTCTGATGATGAGTCAAATATAAATGCTTCCGTCGTACAGTCTGGAGCAACGGAAGCTCTGATGATGAGTCAAATATAAATGCTTCCGTCGTACAGTCTGGAGCAACGGAAGCTCTGATCACCAGTAAAATATAAATGCTTCCGTCATACAGTCTGGAGCAACGGAAGCTCTGATCATGAGTAAAATATAAATGCTTCCGTCATACAGTCTGGAGCAACGGAAGCTCTGATCATGAGTAAAATATAAACGCTTCCGTCATACAGTCTGGAGCAACGGAAACTCTGATCACCAGTAAAATATAAATGCTTCCGTCATACAGTCTGGAGCAACGGAAACTCTGATCACCAGTAAAATATAAATGCTTCCGTCATACAGTCTGGAGCAACGGAAACTCTGATCACCAGTAAAATATAAATGCTTCCGTCGTACAGTCTGGAGCAACGGAAACTCTGATGATGAGTCAAATATAAACGCTTCCGTCGTACAGTCTGGAGAAACGGAAGCTCTGATCATGAATAAAATATAAATGCTTCCGTCATACAGTCTGGAGAAACGGAAGCTCTGATCATGAATAAAATATAAATGCTTCCGTCATACAGTCTGGAGCAACGGAAGCTCTGATCATGAATAAAATATAAATGCTTCCGTCATACAGTCTGGAGCAACGGAAGCTCTGATCATGAGTCAAATATAAATGCTAGTAGCGGAAGGTCCTGTCAGTGTGTAATAAACATATATATATTGTGTTTCCATAGCAACGAGGTCCTGTCAGTGTGTAATAAACATATATATATTGTGTTTCCATAGCAACGAGGTCCTGTCAGTGTCGTCCAGTAAGACGGAAGTGATCCCATCCCTGGAGGAGGACAGAACCGACTACACTGAGTGTCAGCCGCTGTTCGTTGGTCTGAAGTACTGTGGAGTCGTCCAATACTCCAACGCTAGCTCTCTGGATCAGGCCCCCTACTACCCTCTGACTGGAAGTACTAGGTAATTATATTACTGAAGTACTAGGTAATTATATTACTGAAGTACTAGGTAAATATATTACCCTCTGACTGGAAGTACTAGGTAAATATATTACTGAAGTACTAGGTAAATATATTACCCTCTGACTGGAAGTACTAGGTAAATATATTACTGAAGTACTAGGTAAATATATTACCCTCTGACTGGAAGTACTAGGTAATTATATTACTGAAGTACTAGGTAATTATATTACCCTCTGACTGGAAGTACTAGGTAATTATATTACTGAAGTACTAGGTAATTATATTACCCTCTGACTGGAAGTACTAGGTAATTATATTACTGAAGTACTAGGTAATTATATTACCCTCTGACTGGAAGTACTAGGTAATTATACTACCCTCTGACTGGAAGTACTAGGTAATTATATTACTGAAGTACTAGGTAATTATATTACTGAAGTACTAGGTAATTATACTACCCTCTGACTGGAAGTACTAGGTAATTATATTACTGAAGTACTAGGTAATTATACTACCCTCTGACTGGAAGTACTAGGTAATTATATTACTGAAGTACTAGGTAATTATACTACCCTCTGACTGGAAGTACTAGGTAATTATATTACTGAAGTACTAGGTAATTATATTACCCTCTGACTGGAAGTACTAGGTAATTATATTACTGAAGTACTAGGTAATTATATTACTGAAGTACTAGGTAATTATATTACCCTCTGACTGGAAGTACTAGGTAATTATACTACCCTCTGACTGGAAGTACTAGGTAATTATATTACTGAAGTACTAGGTAATTAATTATATTACTGAAGTACTAGGTAATTAATTATATTACTGAAGTACTAGGTAATTATATTACTGAAGTACTAGGTAATTATAATACTGAAGTACTAGGTAATTATACTACTGAAGTACTAGGTAATTATACTACTCTCTGGTAGGTAATAATACTAATACTACCCTCTGGTAGGTAATGATACTATCCTCTACTACAGGAGAGCTGACAGAATAGAGTAATAAACAGTGTTTTACAGGAGAGCTGACAGAATACAGTAATAAACAGTGTTTTACAGGAGAGGTGACAGAATACAGTAATAAACAGTGTTTCTCCACCAGGTTTGCGGTAGAGATCCAGCCTACAGGAGAGGTGACAGAATACAGTAATAAACAGTGTTTCTCCACCAGGTTTGCGGTAGAGATCCAGCCTACAGGAGAGGTGACAGAATACAGTAATAAACAGTGTTTCTCCACCAGGTTCGCGGTAGAGATCCAGCCTACAGGAGAGGTGACAGAATACAGTGCCTCCATCATTGCAGAGACTCTGAGAGAAGGAAAGGAAGGACGGCAGAAAATCGACTCTCTGAAGATTAGCCTCAAGGCAGAAGGTACGCAGGGTGCTAACAACAGGTGCTGCTAACACGCTAACAGGGTGCTAACAACAGGGTGCTGCTAACACGCTAACAGGGTGCTAACAACAGGGTGCTGCTAACACGCTAACAGGGTGCTAACAACAGGGTGCTGCTAACAGGCTAACAGGGTGCTAACAACAGGGTGCTGCTAACACGCTAACAGGGTGCTAACAACAGGGTGCTACTAACAGGCTAACAGGGTGCTAACAACAGGGTGCTGCTAACACGCTAACAGGGTGCTAACAACAGGGTGCTGCTAACAGGCTAACAGGGTGCTAACAACAGGGTGCTGCTAACAGGCTAACAGGGTGCTAACAACAGGGTGCTGCTAACAGGCTAACAGGGTGCTAACAACAGGGTGCTGCTAACAGGCTAACAGGGTGCTAACAACAGGGTGCTGCTAACAGGCTAACAGGGTGCTAACAACAGGGTGCTGCTAACAGGCTAACAGGGTGCTAACAACAGGGTGCTGCTAACAGGCTAACAGGGTGCTAACAACAGGAACAACATATTTTCAGTTGGGGGTCGGTGGCCAATTACAGATATTTTTGGGGTTCCTTGACATGAAAATGTTCGAGAACCACTGACAGAAACATAGGGTTTAACCCTGTGAGAACCACTGACACAGAAACATAGGGTTTAACCCTGTGAGAACCACTGACACAGAAACATAGGGTTTAACCCTGTGAGAACCACTGACACAGAAACATAGGGTTTAACCCTGTGAGAACCACTGACACAGAAACATGAGGTTTAACCCTGTGAGAACCACTGACACAGAAACATGAGGTTTAACCCTGTGAGAACCACTGACTGACAGAAACATGAGGTTTTTCAGAAAACTATCATGATTTAGAAGACATTAGTAGAATAAATGGGTTAACATGTTATTCCCCTCCTCTCCACTAGGGGTGCCCTCTGCCGAGGCCTCGGCCTCTCTGAAGTACAACCGCAACAGGAACACGCTGACGACATCGCTGAACATCCCAGACTACGACCTGGAGGCGGGGCTAAAGCTGACCGTCACAGACTCCACCGCCAAAGGCAAGAGCATGAGGGCTCTGAGCATCGACGTCACCAACAGGAACATCCCACAGCTCTCCCTGGTGGCACGCACCAGGTACTGCACTCTGTTAAAACACTGTAGCGCACTCTGGTGGTGTTCTGTTGCATTACAGCGTCAGACTCAGACTATCCCCCATAGCTATAAACGAGCAGTGTCTGTAGGCCAATCAGAGGCAGGGGGCGTTACCATGTCTAGAGACAGGTGTCGGTAGGCCAATCAGAGGCAGGGGGCGTTACAGGCAGGTCGTCCAATGATCCATGGGTCGGCGGTTCGATGGTTCGAATCCCGGCTCCTGGAAGTGTCCTTGGGCAAAGACACTGAACCCCAAATTGCTCCCGATGTGCTGGTTGGTGCCTCGCATGGCTTCCGCCGCAATCGGTGTATGAATGTGTGTGTGAATGGGTGAATGTAATGCACAATATATGTAAAGCGCCTTGGATAAAGGCGCTATATAAATGCACCATTTACCATTTGCCATGTCTAGAGACAGGTGTCGGTAGGCCAATCAGAGGCAGGGGGCGTTACCATGTCCAGAGACGGACGTAGTAACCCTGCACCTTTCATGATACAAATACAGTTTTATTATTATCATTATTATCTGTTGTAGAATGGACATGATGAAGGATGCCATGGTCCAGCTGGAGATCCAGGTTCCGTCTCTCCAGACCGACGCCTCAGTGACCGCCACGCTGAAGACCGACCCGACGCTGACCGCTGCCATGGAGGCCGTGTTCAACGCCCCCCAAATGACCTCCGTCCAGAAGGTCACTCTGAAATACGGTAAGCTCCGACGCCCCCAAAATGACCTCTGTCCAGAAGGTCACGCTGAAATACGGTAAGCTTCAACGCCCCCCAAATGACCTCTGTCCAGAAGGTCACGCTGAAATACGGTAAGCTTCAACGCCCCCCAAATGACCTCCGTCCAGAAGGTCACGCTGAAATACGGTAAGCTTCAACGCCCCCCAAATGACCTCCGTCCAGAAGGTCACGCTGAAATACGGTAAGCTTCAACGCCCCCCAAATGACCTCCGTCCAGAAGGTCACGCTGAAATACGGTAAGCTTCAACGCCCCCCAAATGACCTCCGTCCAGAAGGTCACGATGAAATACGGTAAGCTCTAACGCCCCCCAAATGACCTCCGTCCAGAAGGTCACGATGAAATACGGTAAGCTCCAACGCCCCCAAAATGACCTCTGATCAGAAGGTCACTCTGAAATACGGTAAGCTCTAACGCCCCCCAAATGACCTCCGTCCAGAAGGTCACGCTGAAATACGGTAAGCTCCAACGCCCCCAAAATGACCTCTGATCAGAAGGTCACTCTGAAATACGGTAAGCTCTAACGCCCCCCAAATGACCTCCGTCCAGAAGGTCACGATGAAATACGGTAAGCTTCAACGCCCCCCAAATGACCTCCGTCCAGAAGGTCACGCTGAAATACGGTAAGCTTCAACGCCCCCCAAATGACCTCCGTCCAGAAGGTCACGCTGAAATACGGTAAGCTCTAACGCCCCCCCAAATGACCTCCGTCCAGAAGGTCACGCTGAAATACGGTAAGCTCCGACGCCCCCCAAATGACCTCTGTCCAGAAGGTCACTCTGAAATACGGTAAGCTCCAACGCCCCCCAAATGACCTCTGTCCAGAAGGTCACGCTGAAATACGGTAAGCTCCGACGCCCCCCAAATGACCTCTGTCCAGAAGGTCACTCTGAAATACGGTAAGCTCCAACGCCCCCCAAATGACCTCTGTCCAGAAGGTCACGCTGAAATACGGTAAGCTTCAACGCCCCCCAAATGACCTCTGTCCAGAAGGTCACGCTGAAATACGGTAAGCTCCAACTCCCCCGAGATGACCTCTGATCAGAAGGTCACGCTGAAATACGGTAAGCTCCAACGCCCCCCAAATGACCTCGGTTCAGAAGGTCACTCTAAAATACGGCAAATAATTAAAGTTTTCTCCTCAGTGTATGGTTGACTTTATTACACGGCTTGGTTCAATGCTTGATTCTGATTGGTCAGTCGCAGGATTCAGAGGTGTGTTATTTCTTGATAACAGACCGCTCCGCTCTATAACAGAGCACCTGATTGGCTCATATCCATCTGTCTGATCAAAGGCTCAGAGCACCTGACATGGACTGCTGTCACTGTTCATTAAGTATGCCTGGTTTGCCTGGTGGGTGGTGATGGGTGGTGATCCACCTGAACTGAAGCCGCACCCACAGCTGTAGTTGTATGATAAAGGGGGAGGGGTTAGGGGAGAGGCTGATAGTGTGATGTCACTATATTACTGTTTATTTCATTGGCCCGTTTGACTGTCAAGGGTTCAGCCTCCAGGAAGAAACCCTAAATACAAAGTTAATACACCATTGCACATACAAAACCACTCCAGGGTGTCTAATGAAGTACTGTCACCTCATAGGCACATGAAAACGACTCCAGGGTGTCTAATGAAGTACTGTCACCTCATAGACACATGAAAAACTGGAAAAACAACTTTAACATTAGGTATTATATTTACAGATGCCTCCAGAGTAGAGCTGGAGGTCAACACAGACCTGAACTCGGAGCTCCAGAAGCTGGTCCCCAACGCTGACGTCTACCACAGACATCTGCAGAACGTCATCACAGACCTGATGGAGCAGAGGGTGGCCAAGACCGACATGAAGCTACGACACATAGTCACCAAAGGGCTGGAGGTATGTTTATCTATCTATCTATCTATCTATCTATCTATCTATCTATCTATCTATCTATCTATCTATCTATCTATCTATCTATCTATCTATCTATCTATCTATCTATCTATCTATCTATCTATCTATCTATCTATCTATCCATCTATCCATCTGTCTATCATAAATGAAAGGCATCTCTCTCTCTCTCTCTCTCTCTCTCTCTCTCTCTCTCTCTCTCTCTCTCTCTCTCTCTCTCTCTCTCTCTCTCTCTCTCTCTCTCGGTAATGCAATGTAAAGTGAATGTCTCTCTCTCTCTCCAGGCAGGTACTATCTGGCTAGATAAGCTGTCTGCCAGCGGTCCCTCAGAGGACAACCAGAGGAGTAGGAGGAGTCTCTCTGACCTCACACTGCCTCCTCTGCCCCAAAAACTCTTCCTTCAATCGTGAGTTTGTGCTTCACTGTATGTGTTACATCTATATGTACACATGTACTGTGTACTGTGTGTACTGTGTGTACTGTGTGTACTGTGTACTGTAAACATCAATAAAATGCTATAGCATGACTTTGTGCCCTTTAAGTAAAGTGGCAAAACTTTGTATAATATGCTATAGCATAATATTATTGATGTTTATAAGACATTATTCCATTTAATACACATTGGTTATAATCAGAGTTGGGGTCCGTTACTCATAAAAGTAAGGCACTACATATTACATATTACTTTTGAAAAAAGTAATGCCTTACATTACTTTATTACTCCCTGGAGAAAGTAACTAGTTACATTACTCGTTACATTACTTTTGCGTTACTCCATAAAATCGCATGTCGCATTGTCACATAATTTACCACTTAACAAATCTTTATAATCCTAATAAGGAGGACATACACAACATCTTTCTTTATGCTCTTTACCAGGTTGTGGAGGAATAAAACAAAATGGGCCTTTCCAAAACGGTCTAGTGCAGTGGTTCTCTTGACCTTGTAAAACGTTTTCTATGCAAACTTCTAATCAATTCTTCAATCAATCAAATAAAATATATTCAAATAAAAAATAATGAGACTGAGAGAAATCAGTAGCCTATATGTTCACAGTGCTTTAGGATCCCTTTCTTTATGATGTGGAGTTCCCTGCTCCATGCTCATTAAATGTAGTTTTTCATGTCGGCATATTTGGTTTATTCATCTCTGCATTAACTAACTAGTGATTGTGACTCTGAGAGCACATACATTCTACAACAAACAAGACCCTCCCAGCTGGCAGTGTTGCCAGGTTTTGGAAGAGAAACAAGCAGCCATGTCTATGAAAACAAGCCCAAAAGAAGTCTGACTAGGCTATTATAAAACAAGCCCAAAGTCGCTTATAATAAGCGGACATGGCAACACCCCAACTGCTCCGTCTCTGTGACAGACAGTGGGAGACTGGCTCGCTGTGAGCAGTGCTGCAGCGGGGATTTTAATACCGAAACGACGTAAATTTGACATGTTCTAGTCCGCGACTCCAGCGCACCATTACTGTTCATGTTCAACTCATCTCCGTTGTGTGCATTAGTCCAAAGCAACACTGCTGAAAGCAGCCACATGACGCAAATAAGTAATGAGTAACTGCAGCACTAAAGCGACCAGTAACTGTAGTGTGATTATCGATTTTGGAGGAGTAGTGTCGTTATATTACTCGCTACCGACCAAAGTAGTGTCGTTACAGTAACGAGATTTTCCGTTACTCGTTACACCCAACTCTGGTTATAATGCATTATGACACAGACATTACAGCACTTCTCTATGTGCCTTTATAACCACATAATAATTGTATATATATGTATATCTGTATATCTGTATTTATGAATATGTTTTATATTCATATATTTAAACAGAGACATTAATATGTTTTATATTCATATATTTAAACAGAGACATTAATATGTTTTATATTCATATATTTAAACAGAGACATTAATATGTTTTATATTCAAACAGAGACATTAATATGTTTTATATTCAAACAGAGACATTAATATGTTTTATATTCAAACAGAGACATTAATATGTTTTATATTCAAACAGAGACATTAATATGTTTTATATTCAAACAGAGACATTAATATGTTTTATATTCAAACAGAGACATTAATATGTTTTATATTCAAACAGAGACATTAATATGTTTTATATTCAAACAGAGACATTAATATGTTTTATATTCAAACAGAGACATTAATATGTTTTATATTCAAACAGAGACATTAATATGTTTTATATTCAAACAGAGACATTAATATGTTTTATATTCAAACAGAGACATTAATATGTTTTATATTCAAACAGAGACATTAATATGTTTTATATTCAAACAGAGACATTAATATGTTTTATATTCAAACAGAGACATTAATATGTTTTATATTCAAACAGAGACAGCCTGTTCAGGTACCAGTTCAACCCAGAGCGTTGGGCCGTCTCCCTGCCACTCCCTCTGGGCGGGAGGACCTCGGAGGACCTGGGCATCCCGTCCATGCTGTCCATCCCAGAGCTCAGCGTGGCGGAGCTGGGCCTCCACGTCCCCGCCACGCGCTACCCGCTGCCCCCCTTCACGGTGCCGCGGGCCTGGGACCTCTCTCTGCCACTGCTGGGCCTGGCCCACGCCTCCACCAAGATACACAGCAACCTGTACAGCTGGGAGGGCAGTCTGTCTGGAGGTACTGTTACCCTAACCCCTAACCCCTAATCCCTAACCCCTAACCCCTAACCCGGCTGGGTACAGCATCCTGTACAGCTGGGAGGGCAGTCTGTCTGGAGGTACTGTTACCCTAACCCCTAACCCCTAACCCGGCTGGGTACAGCACCCTGTACAGCTGGGAGGGCAGTCTGTCTGGAGGTACTGTTACCCTAATCCCTAACCCCTAACCCCTAACCCTAACCCCTAACCCGGCTGGGTACAGCACCCTGTACAGCTGGGAGGGCAGTCTGTCTGGAGGTACTGTTACCCTAATCCCTAACCCCTAACCCCTAACCCCTAACCCGGCTGGGTACAGCACCCTGTACAGCTGGGAGGGCAGTCTGTCTGAAAGGTACGAACCCTAAACCTAACCCTAACCCTCATACACTCTCCCAATTGGCCGAAGTACAAACTGATGCAATGTGTGGGTGAATCCACTTTATCAGTCTGGCTCATTTTAATTGAGTAATTCTTATCATTATTTAAAAATGTAATTGTGATCAGATTAGTATTAATACATGTAATTGTGATCAGATTAGTAATAATAAATGTAATTGTGATCAGATTAGTAATAATAAATGTAATTGTGATCAGATTAGTATTAATAAATGTAATTGTGATCAGATTAGTAATAATAAATGTAATTGTGATCAGATTAGTATTGATAAATGTAATTGATCAGATTAGTAATAATAAATGTAATTGTGATCAGATTAGTATTGATAAATGTAATTGATCAGATTAGTATTGATAAATGTAATTGATCAGATTAGTATTGATAAATGTAATTGATCAGATTAGTATTGATAAATGTAATTGATCAGATTAGTATTGATAAATGTAATTGATCAGATTAGTATTAATACATTTATTTCTGATCTCAGGTAACAACTCAGTGGACGACGTTCCCAGTTACATCGCTCAGTACAAAGTGACGGCCCAGTCTCCCTTCAACCCCCTGGCCTACAAACTGGAAGGTATTATTTATATTTTATTTTATTTATCAACCCCCTGGCCTACAAACTGGAAGGTATTAATTATATTTTATTTTATTTATCAACCCCCTGGCATACAAACTGGAAGGTATTATTTATATTTTATTTTATTTATCAACCCCCTGGCCTACAAACTGGAGGTATTAATTATATTTTATTTTATTTATCAACCCCCTGGCATACAAACTGGAGGTATTAATTATATTTTATTTTATTTATCAACCCCCTGGCATACAAACTGGAAGGTATTATTTATATTTTATAGAAACACACTTCAGCACCATGGACAGCTCAGTGTTATATAGAAACACACTTCAGCACCATGGACAGCTCACTGTGTTATATAGAAACACACTTCAGCACCATGGACAGCTCACTGTGTTATATAGAAACACACTTCAGCACCATGGACAGCTCACTGTGTTATATAGAAGCACACTTCAGCACCATGGACAGCTCACTGTGTTATATAGAAACACACTTCAGCACCATGGACAGCTCACTGTGTTATATAGAAGCACACTTCAGCACCATGGACAGCTCAGTGTGTTATATAGAAACACACTTCAGCACCATGGACAGCTCACTGTGTTATATAGAAACACACTTCAGCACCATGGACAGCTCACTGTGTTATATAGAAACACACTTCAGCACCATGGACAGCTCACTGTGTTGTTATATAGAAGATGATGTATTGTATTTCCTTGTGTCTGTAGGGACAGGCCTGATGTATTGTATTTCCTTGTGTCTGAAGGGACATGACTGATGTATTTCCTTGTGTCTGTAGGGACAGGGCTGATGTATTGTATTTCCTTGTGTCTGAAGGGACATGACTGATGTATTTCCTTGTGTCTGTAGGGACAGGGCTGATGTATTGTATGTCCTTGTGTCTGTAGGGACAGGGCTGATGTACTGTATGTCCTTGTGTCTGTAGGGACAGGGCTGATGTATTGTATTTCCTTGTGTCTGTAGGGACAGGGCTGATGTATTGTATGTCCTTGTGTCTGAAGGGACAGGCCTGATGTATTGTATGTCCTTGTGTCTGAAGGGACAGGGCTGATGTATTGTATTTCCTTGTGTCTGTAGGGACAGGGCTGATGTATTGTATTTCCTTGTGTCTGTAGGGACAGGCCTGATGTATTTCCTTGTGTCTGTAGGGACAGGGCTGATGTATTGTATGTCCTTGTGTCTGTAGGGACAGGGCTGATGTATTGTATTTCCTTGTGTCTGTAGGGACAGGACTGATGCATTGTATTTCCTTGTGTCTGTAGGGACAGGGCTGATGTATTTCCTTGTGTCTGAAGGGACAGGCCTGATGTATGTCCTTGTGTCTGTAGGGACAGGGCTGATGTATTGTATGTCCTTGTGTCTGTAGGGACAGGCCTGATGTATTGTATTTCCTTGTGTCTGTAGAGACAGGGCTGATGTATTGTATTTCCTTGTGTCTGTAGGGACAGGGCTGATGTATTTCCTTGTGTCTGTAGGGACAGGGCTGATGTATGTCCTTGTGTCTGTAGGGACAGAGCTGATGTATGTCCTTGTGTCTGTAGGGACAGGGCCGATATATTTCCTTGTGTCTGTAGGGACAGGGCTGATGTATGTCCTTGTGTCTGTAGGGACAGGGCTGATGTATGTCCTTGTGTCTGTAGGGACAGGGCTGATGTATGTCCTTGTGTCTGTAGGGACAGGGCTGATGTATTTCCTTGTGTCTGTAGGGACAGGCCTAATGTATTGTATTTCCTTGTGTCTGTAGGGACAGGGCTGATGTATTGTATGTCCTTGTGTCTGTAGGGACAGGGCTGATGTATTGTATTTCCTTGTGTCTGTAGGGACAGGGCTGATGTATGTCCTTGTGTCTGTAGGGACAGGCCTAATGTATTGTATTTCCTTGTGTCTGTAGGGACAGGGCTGATGTATTGTATGTCCTTGTGTCTGTAGGGACAGGGCTGATGTATTGTATGTCCTTGTGTCTGTAGGGACAGGGCTGATGTATTGTATGTCCTTGTGTCTGTAGGGACAGGGCTGATGTATGTCCTTGTGTCTGTAGGGACAGGCCTAATGTATTGTATTTCCTTGTGTCTGTAGGGACAGGGCTGATGTATTGTATGTCCTTGTGTCTGTAGGGACAGGGCTGATGTATTGTATGTCCTTGTGTCTGTAGGGACAGGCCTGATGTATTGTATGTCCTTGTGTCTGTAGGGACAGGGCTGATGTATGTCCTTGTGTCTGTAGGGACAGGCCTGATGTATTGTATGTCCTTGTGTCTGTAGGGACAGGCCTGATGTATTGTATTTCCTTGTGTCTGTAGGGACAGGCCTGATGTATTTCCTTGTGTCTGTAGGAACCGGCCTGATGTATTGTATGTCCTTGTGTCTGTAGGGACAGGCCTGATGTATTTCCTTGTGTCTGTAGGGACAGGGCTGATGTACTGTATGTCCTTGTGTCTGTAGGGACAGGGCTGATGTATGTCCTTGTGTCTGTAGGAACCGGCCTGATGTATTGTATGTCCTTGTGTCTGTAGGGACAGGCCTGATGTATGTCCTTGTGTCTGTAGGGACAGGCCTGATGTATGTCCTTGTGTCTGTAGGGACAGGCCTGATGTATGTCCTTGTGTCTGTAGGGACAGGCCTGATGTCTGGACGCGTCCAGGACAACCTGAAGGTTCTGGTGAACAGCTCGTTGAGCCACAGCCTGCTGGAGGCCAGCTTCAGCGGCCTGGAGACGTTGAGCCTGACGGAGGACCGGGTCCAGGCCAGAGCCAGCTACCGGCTGGAGGCGTCCGGCCCGGTGGGTCTGCGCGCCTCGCTCTCCTACTCGGCCAAATCCACGTCCGCCGAAGACCAGGTGACCGGAGACGGCGCCCTGGAGGCGGCGGTGGGAGCGGGCACGCTGTCGGCCGACGGCAGCTTCACCCACAGCTACGCCCTGCGTCCGCACGCCCGGGGAGGGAGAGGGGAGTCGGCGCTGCGCCTCACCTCCCCGCTGGGAGAGATGACCAACACCATACAGGTAGAGATGACCAACACCGTACAGGTAGAGAGATGACCAACACCATACAGGTAGAGAGATGACCAACACCGTACAGGTAGAGATGACCAACACCATACAGGTAGAGAGATGACCAACACCGTACAGGTAGAGAGATGACCAACACCGTACAGGTAGAGAGATGACCAAACACCGTACAGGTAGAGATGACCAACACCGTACAGGTAGAGATGACCAACACCGTACAGGTAGAGAGATGACCAACACCGTACAGGTAGAGATGACCAACACCATACAGGTAGAGAGATGACCAACACCGTACAGGTAGAGAGATGACCAACACCGTACAGGTAGAGAGATGACCAACACCGTACAGGTAGAGAGATGACCAACACCGTACAGGTAGAGATGACAAACACCATACAGGTAGAGAGATGACCAACACCGTACAGGTAGAGAGATGACCAACACCGTACAGGTAGAGAGATGACCAACACCGTACAGGTAGAGAGATGACCAACACCGTACAGGTAGAGATGACCAACACCGTACAGGTAGAGAGATGACCAACACCGTACAGGTAGAGAGATGACCAACACCGTACAGGTAGAGAGATGACCAACACCGTACAGGTAGAGATGACCAACACCGTACAGGTAGAGAGATGACCAACACCGTACAGGTAGAGAGATGACCAACACCGTACAGGTAGAGAGATGACCAACACCATACAGGTAGAGAGATGACCAACACCGTACAGGTAGAGAGATGACCAACACCGTACAGGTAGAGATGACCAACACCATACAGGTAGAGAGATGACCAACACCATACAGGTAGAGATGACCAACACCATACAGGTAGAGATGACCAACACCGTACAGGTAGAGAGATGACCAACACCATACAGGTAGAGAGATGACCAACACCGTACAGGTAGAGAGATGACCAACACCATACAGGTAGAGAGATGACCAACACCGTACAGGTAGAGAGATGACCAACACCGTACAGGTAGAGAGATGACCAACACCGTACAGGTAGAGAGATGACCAACACCATACAGGTAGAGAGATGACCAACACCGTACAGGTAGAGAGATGACCAACACCATACAGGTAGAGATGACCAACACCGTACAGGTAGAGAGATGACCAACACCGTACAGGTAGAGAGATGACCAACACCGTACAGGTAGAGATGACCAACACCATACAGGTAGAGATGACCAACACCGTACAGGTAGAGATGACCAACACCGTACAGGTAGAGAGATGACCAACACCGTACAGGTAGAGAGATGACCAACACCGTACAGGTAGAGAGATGACCAACACCGTACAGGTAGAGAGATGACCAACACCGTACAGGTAGAGAGATGACCAACACCGTACAGGTAGAGAGATGACCAACACCGTACAGGTAGAGAGATGACCAACACCGTACAGGTAGAGAGATGACCAACACCGTACAGGTAGAGAGATGACCAACACCGTACAGGTAGAGAGATGGCCAACACCGTACAGGTAGAGAGATGACCAACACCGTACAGGTAGAGAGATGACCAACACCGTACAGGTAGAGAGATGACCAACACCGTACAGGTAGAGAGATGACCAACACCATACAGGTAGAGAGATGACCAACACCATACAGGTAGAGAGATGACCAACACCGTACAGGTAGAGAGATGACCAACACCGTACAGGTAGAGAGATGACCAACACCGTACAGGTAGAGAGATGACCAACACCGTACAGGTAGAGAGATGACCAACACCGTACAGGTAGAGATGACCAACACCGTACAGGTAGAGATGACCAACACCGTACAGGTAGAGATGACCAACACCATACAGGTAGAGAGATGACCAACACCGTACAGGTAGAGATGACCAACACCATACAGGTAGAGAGATGACCAACACCGTACAGGTAGAGAGATGACCAACACCGTACAGGTAGAGAGATGACCAACACCGTACAGGTAGAGAGATGACCAACACCGTACAGGTAGAGAGATGACCAACACCGTACAGGTAGAGATGACCAACACCGTACAGGTAGAGATGACCAACACCATACAGGTAGAGAGATGACCAACACCATACAGGTAGAGAGATGACCAACACCGTACAGGTAGAGAGATGACCAACACCGTACAGGTAGAGATGACCAACACCGTACAGGTAGAGAGATGACCAACACCGTACAGGTAGAGATGACCAACACCGTACAGGTAGAGAGATGACCAACACCGTACAGGTAGAGAGATGACCAACACCATACAGGTAGAGAGATGACCAACACCATACAGGTAGAGAGATGACCAACACCGTACAGGTAGAGAGATGACCAACACCATACAGGTAGAGAGATGACCAACACCGTACAGGTAGAGAGATGACCAACACCATACAGGTAGAGAGATGACCAACACCGTACAGGTAGAGAGATGACCAACACCATACAGGTAGAGAGATGACCAACACCGTACAGGTAGAGAGATGACCAACACCATACAGGTAGAGAGATGACCAACACCGTACAGGTAGAGAGATGACCAACACCGTACAGGTAGAGATGACCAACACCGTACAGGTAGAGAGATGACCAACACCATACAGGTAGAGAGATGACCAACACCGTACAGGTAGAGAGATGACCAACACCATACAGGTAGAGAGATGACCAACACCGTACAGGTAGAGAGATGACCAACACCGTACAGGTAGAGAGATGACCAACACCATACAGGTAGAGAGATGACCAACACCGTACAGGTAGAGAGATGACCAACACCATACAGGTAGAGAGATGACCAACACCGTACAGGTAGAGAGATGACCAACACCATACAGGTAGAGAGATGACCAACACCGTACAGGTAGAGAGATGACCAACACCGTACAGGTAGAGATGACCAACACCGTACAGGTAGAGAGATGACCAACACCATACAGGTAGAGAGATGACCAACACCGTACAGGTAGAGATGACCAACACCGTACAGGTAGAGAGATGACCAACACCGTACAGGTAGAGAGATGACCAACACCGTACAGGTAGAGAGATGACCAACACCGTACAGGTAGAGATGACCAACACCATACAGGTAGAGATGACCAACACCATACAGGTAGAGAGATGACCAAACACCGTACAGGTAGAGATGACCAACACCATACAGGTAGAGAGATGACCAACACCGTACAGGTAGAGATGACCAACACCATACAGGTAGAGAGATGACCAAACACCGTACAGGTAGAGATGACCAACACCATACAGGTAGAGAGATGACCAACACCGTACAGGTAGAGAGATGACCAACACCGTACAGGTAGAGAGATGACCAACACCGTACAGGTAGAGATGACCAACACCGTACAGGTAGAGAGATGACCAAACACCGTACAGGTAGAGATGACCAACACCATACAGGTAGAGAGATGACCAAACACCATACAGGTAGAGAGATGACCAACACCGTACAGGTAGAGATGACCAACACCGTACAGGTAGAGATGACCAACACCATACAGGTAGAGAGATGACCAACACCGTACAGGTAGAGATGACCAACACCGTACAGGTAGAGAGATGACCAACACCGTACAGGTAGAGATGACCAACACCGTACAGGTAGAGATGACCAACACCGTACAGGTAGAGAGATGACCAACACCGTACAGGTAGAGATGACCAACACCGTACAGGTAGAGAGATGACCAACACCATACAGGTAGAGAGATGACCAACACCGTACAGGTAGAGAGATGAGCAACACCGTACAGGTAGAGAGATGACCAACACCGTACAGGTAGAGAGATGACCAACACCATACAGGTAGAGATGACCAACACCGTACAGGTAGAGATGACCAACACCGTACAGGTAGAGAGATGACCAACACCATACAGGTAGAGAGATGACCAACACCGTACAGGTAGAGAGATGACCAACACCGTACAGGTAGAGAGATGACCAACACCGTACAGGTAGAGATGACCAACACCGTACAGGTAGAGATGACCAACACCATACAGGTAGAGAGATGACCAACACCGTACAGGTAGAGATGACCAACACCATACAGGTAGAGAGATGACCAACACCGTACAGGTAGAGATGACCAACACCGTACAGGTAGAGATGACCAACACCGTACAGGTAGAGATGACCAACACCGTACAGGTAGAGAGATGACCAACACCGTACAGGTAGAGAGATGACCAACACCGTACAGGTAGAGAGATGACCAACACCGTACAGGTAGAGAGATGACCAACACCGTACAGGTAGAGATGACCAACACCATACAGGTAGAGAGATGACCAACACCGTACAGGTAGAGAGATGACCAACACCATACAGGTAGAGAGATGACCAACACCGTACAGGTAGAGATGACCAACACCGTACAGGTAGAGATGACCAACACCGTACAGGTAGAGAGATGACCAACACCGTACAGGTAGAGAGATGACCAACACCATACAGGTAGAGAGATGACCAACACCGTACAGGTAGAGATGACCAACACCGTACAGGTAGAGATGACCAACACCGTACAGGTAGAGAGATGACCAACACCATACAGGTAGAGATGACCAACACCGTACAGGTAGAGAGATGACCAACACCGTACAGGTAGAGATGACCAACACCGTACAGGTAGAGATGACCAACACCGTACAGGTAGAGATGACCAACACCGTACAGGTAGAGAGATGACCAACACCGTACAGGTAGAGATGACCAACACCGTACAGGTAGAGATGACCAACACCGTACAGGTAGAGATGACCAACACCGTACAGGTAGAGATGACCAACACCGTACAGGTAGAGATGACCAACACCATACAGGTAGAGAGATGACCAACACCATACAGGTAGAGAGATGACCAACACCGTACAGGTAGAGATGACCAACACCATACAGGTAGAGAGATGACCAACACCGTACAGGTAGAGATGACCAACACCGTACAGGTAGAGATGACCAACACCGTACAGGTAGCGATGACCAACACCGTACAGGTAGAGAGATGACCAACACCGTACAGGTAGAGAGATGACCAACACCGTACAGGTAGAGAGATGACCAACACCATACAGGTAGAGATGACCAACACCGTACAGGTAGAGAGATGACCAACACCATACAGGTAGAGAGATGACCAACACCGTACAGGTAGAGAGATGACCAACACCGTACAGGTAGAGATGACCAACACCGTACAGGTAGAGATGACCAACACCGTACAGGTAGAGAGATGACCAACACCATACAGGTAGAGAGATGACCAACACCGTACAGGTAGAGAGATGACCAACACCGTACAGGTAGAGATGACCAACACCGTACAGGTAGAGAGATGACCAACACCATACAGGTAGAGAGATGACCAACACCATACAGGTAGAGATGACCAACACCGTACAGGTAGAGATGACCAACACCATACAGGTAGAGATGACCAACACCGTACAGGTAGAGATGACCAACACCGTACAGGTAGAGAGATGACCAACACCGTACAGGTAGAGAGATGACCAACACCATACAGGTAGAGAGATGACCAACACCGTACAGGTAGAGAGATGACCAACACCGTACAGGTAGAGATGACCAACACCGTACAGGTAGAGAGATGACCAACACCATACAGGTAGAGAGATGACCAACACCGTACAGGTAGAGAGATGACCAACACCGTACAGGTAGAGATGACCAACACCGTACAGGTAGAGAGATGACCAACACCGTACAGGTAGAGAGATGACCAACACCATACAGGTAGAGAGATGACCAACACCGTACAGGTAGAGAGATGACCAACACCGTACAGGTAGAGAGATGACCAACACCATACAGGTAGAGATGACCAACACCATACAGGTAGAGATGACCAACACCATACAGGTAGAGATGACCAACACCATACAGGTAGAGAGATGACCAACACCGTACAGGTAGAGATGACCAACACCGTACAGGTAGAGATGACCAACACCGTACAGGTAGAGAAATGACCAACACCATACAGGTAGAGATGACCAACACCGTACAGGTAGAGAGATGACCAACACCATACAGGTAGAGAGATGACCAACACCATACAGGTAGAGATGACCAACACCATACAGGTAGAGATGACCAACACCGTACAGGTAGAGATGACCAACACCATACAGGTAGAGATGACCAACACCATACAGGTAGAGATGACCAACACCATACAGGTAGAGATGACCAACACCGTACAGGTAGAGATGACCAACACCATACAGGTAGAGATGACCAACACCATACAGGTAGAGAGATGACCAACACCATACAGGTAGAGATGACCAACACCATACAGGTAGAGATGACCAACACCGTACAGGTAGAGAGATGACCAACACCGTACAGGTAGAGAGATGACCAACACCGTACAGGTAGAGAGATGACCAACACCGTACAGGTAGAGAGATGACCAAACACCGTACAGGTAGAGATGACCAACACCGTACAGGTAGAGAAATGACCAACACCGTACAGGTAGAGAGATGACCAACACCGTACAGGTAGAGAGATGACCAACACCATACAGGTAGAGATGACCAACACCGTACAGGTAGAGAGATGACCAACACCGTACAGGTAGAGAGATGACCAACACCATACAGGTAGAGAGATGACCAACACCATACAGGTAGAGAGATGACCAACACCGTACAGGTAGAGAGATGACCAACACCGTACAGGTAGAGAGATGACCAACACCGTACAGGTAGAGAGATGACCAACACCATACAGGTAGAGAGATGACCAACACCGTACAGGTAGAGAGATGACCAACACCATACAGGTAGAGAGATGACCAACACCGTACAGGTAGAGAGATGACCAACACCGTACAGGTAGAGAGATGACCAACACCGTACAGGTAGAGAGATGACCAACACCGTACAGGTAGAGAGATGACCAACACCGTACAGGTAGAGATGACCAACACCGTACAGGTAGAGAGATGACCAACACCGTACAGGTAGAGATGACCAACACCATACAGGTAGAGAGATGACCAACACCGTACAGGTAGAGAGATGACCAACACCATACAGGTAGAGATGACCAACACCATACAGGTAGAGAGATGACCAACACCGTACAGGTAGAGAGATGACCAACACCATACAGGTAGAGAGATGACCAACACCGTACAGGTAGAGAGATGACCAACACCGTACAGGTAGAGATGACCAACACCATACAGGTAGAGAGATGACCAACACCATACAGGTAGAGATGACCAACACCGTACAGGTAGAGAGATGACCAACACCGTACAGGTAGAGAGATGACCAACACCGTACAGGTAGAGAGATGACCAACACCGTACAGGTAGAGAGATGACCAACACCGTACAGGTAGAGAGATGACCAACACCGTACAGGTAGAGAGATGACCAACACCGTACAGGTAGAGAGATGACCAACACCGTACAGGTAGAGAGATGACCAACACCGTACAGGTAGAGAGATGACCAACACCGTACAGGTAGAGATGACCAACACCGTACAGGTAGAGATGACCAACACCGTACAGGTAGAGATGACCAACACCGTACAGGTAGAGATGACCAACACCGTACAGGTAGAGATGACCAACACCATACAGGTAGAGAGATGACCAACACCATACAGGTAGAGAGATGACCAACACCGTACAGGTAGAGATGACCAACACCGTACAGGTAGAGATGACCAACACCATACAGGTAGAGAGATGACCAACACCATACAGGTAGAGAGATGACCAAACACCGTACAGGTAGAGAGATGACCAACACCATACAGGTAGAGATGACCAACACCGTACAGGTAGAGAGATGACCAACACCATACAGGTAGAGATGACCAACACCATACAGGTAGAGAGATGACCAACACCGTACAGGTAGAGAGATGACCAAACACCGTACAGGTAGAGAGATGACCAACACCGTACAGGTAGAGAGATGACCAACACCATACAGGTAGAGATGACCAACACCGTACAGGTAGAGAGATGACCAACACCATACAGGTAGAGATGACCAACACCATACAGGTAGAGAGATGACCAACACCATACAGGTAGAGAGATGACCAACACCGTACAGGTAGAGAGATGACCAACACCATACAGGTAGAGAGATGACCAACACCGTACAGGTAGAGAGATGACCAACACCGTACAGGTAGAGAGATGACCAACACCGTACAGGTAGAGATGACCAACACCGTACAGGTAGAGATGACCAACACCGTACAGGTAGAGATGACCAACACCGTACAGGTAGAGATGACCAACACCATACAGGTAGAGAGATGACCAACACCGTACAGGTAGAGAGATGACCAACACCGTACAGGTAGAGAGATGACCAACACCGTACAGGTAGAGAGATGACCAACACCATACAGGTAGAGAGATGACCAACACCATACAGGTAGAGAGATGACCAACACCATACAGGTAGAGAGATGACCAAACACCGTACAGGTAGAGATGACCAACACCATACAGGTAGAGATGACCAACACCGTACAGGTAGAGATGACCAACACCATACAGGTAGAGAGATGACCAACACCATACAGGTAGAGAGATGACCAACACCGTACAGGTAGAGATGACCAACACCGTACAGGTAGAGAGATGACCAACACCGTACAGGTAGAGAGATGACCAACACCATACAGGTAGAGAGATGACCAACACCATACAGGTAGAGAGATGACCAACACCATACAGGTAGAGAGATGACCAAACACCGTACAGGTAGAGATGACCAACACCATACAGGTAGAGATGACCAACACCGTACAGGTAGAGATGACCAACACCATACAGGTAGAGATGACCAACACCATACAGGTAGAGAGATGACCAACACCGTACAGGTAGAGAGATGACCAAACACCGTACAGGTAGAGAGATGACCAACACCATACAGGTAGAGATGACCAACACCGTACAGGTAGAGATGACCAACACCGTACAGGTAGAGAGATGACCAACACCGTACAGGTAGAGATGACCAACACCATACAGGTAGAGAGATGACCAACACCATACAGGTAGAGATGACCAACACCATACAGGTAGAGAGATGACCAACACCGTACAGGTAGAGAGATGACCAACACCATACAGGTAGAGAGATGACCAACACCGTACAGGTAGAGAGATGACCAACACCGTACAGGTAGAGATGACCAACACCATACAGGTAGAGAGATGACCAACACCATACAGGTAGAGATGACCAACACCGTACAGGTAGAGAGATGACCAACACCGTACAGGTAGAGAGATGACCAACACCGTACAGGTAGAGAGATGACCAACACCGTACAGGTAGAGAGATGACCAACACCGTACAGGTAGAGAGATGACCAACACCGTACAGGTAGAGAGATGACCAACACCGTACAGGTAGAGAGATGACCAACACCATACAGGTAGAGAGATGACCAACACCGTACAGGTAGAGAGATGACCAACACCGTACAGGTAGAGATGACCAACACCGTACAGGTAGAGAGATGACCAACACCGTACAGGTAGAGAGATGACCAACACCGTACAGGTAGAGAGATGACCAACACCGTACAGGTAGAGAGATGACCAACACCGTACAGGTAGAGAGATGACCAACACCATACAGGTAGAGAGATGACCAACACCATACAGGTAGAGAGATGACCAACACCGTACAGGTAGAGATGACCAACACCGTACAGGTAGAGATGACCAACACCATACAGGTAGAGAGATGACCAACACCATACAGGTAGAGAGATGACCAAACACCGTACAGGTAGAGAGATGACCAACACCGTACAGGTAGAGATGACCAACACCATACAGGTAGAGAGATGACCAACACCATACAGGTAGAGATGACCAACACCGTACAGGTAGAGAGATGACCAACACCATACAGGTAGAGATGACCAACACCATACAGGTAGAGAGATGACCAACACCGTACAGGTAGAGAGATGACCAAACACCGTACAGGTAGAGAGATGACCAACACCGTACAGGTAGAGAGATGACCAACACCATACAGGTAGAGATGACCAACACCGTACAGGTAGAGGGATGACCAACACCATACAGGTAGAGATGACCAACACCATACAGGTAGAGAGATGACCAACACCATACAGGTAGAGAGATGACCAACACCGTACAGGTAGAGAGATGACCAACACCATACAGGTAGAGAGATGACCAACACCGTACAGGTAGAGAGATGACCAACACCGTACAGGTAGAGAGATGACCAACACCGTACAGGTAGAGATGACCAACACCGTACAGGTAGAGATGACCAACACCGTACAGGTAGAGATGACCAACACCGTACAGGTAGAGATGACCAACACCATACAGGTAGAGAGATGACCAACACCGTACAGGTAGAGAGATGACCAACACCGTACAGGTAGAGAGATGACCAACACCATACAGGTAGAGAGATGACCAACACCGTACAGGTAGAGAGATGACCAACACCGTACAGGTAGAGAGATGACCAACACCGTACAGGTAGAGATGACCAACACCGTACAGGTAGAGATGACCAACACCGTACAGGTAGAGATGACCAACACCATACAGGTAGAGAGATGACCAACACCGTACAGGTAGAGAGATGACCAACACAGTACAGGTAGAGATGACCAACACCGTACAGGTAGAGAGATGACCAACACCGTACAGGTAGAGAGATGACCAACACCATACAGGTAGAGAGATGACCAACACCATACAGGTAGAGAGATGACCAACACCATACAGGTAGAGAGATGACCAAACACCGTACAGGTAGAGATGACCAACACCATACAGGTAGAGATGACCAACACCGTACAGGTAGAGAGATGACCAACACCATACAGGTAGAGAGATGACCAACACCGTACAGGTAGAGAGATGACCAAACACCGTACAGGTAGAGAGATGACCAACACCATACAGGTAGAGATGACCAACACCGTACAGGTAGAGAGATGACCAACACCATACAGGTAGAGAGATGACCAACACCGTACAGGTAGAGAGATGACCAACACCGTACAGGTAGAGAGATGACCAACACCGTACAGGTAGAGAGATGACCAACACCGTACAGGTAGAGAGATGACCAACACCATACAGGTAGAGAGATGACCAACACCGTACAGGTATTCATAGAGATGACCAACACCATACAGGTAGAGAGATGACCAACACCATACAGGTAGAGAGATGACCAACACCGTACAGGTAGAGATGACCAACACCGTACAGGTAGAGAGATGACCAACACCATACAGGTAGAGATGACCAACACCGTACAGGTAGAGAGATGACCAACACCGTACAGGTAGAGAGATGACCAACACCATACAGGTAGAGAGATGACCAACACCGTACAGGTAGAGAGATGACCAACACCGTACAGGTAGAGAGATGACCAACACCATACAGGTAGAGAGATGACCAACACCGTACAGGTATTCATAGAGATGACCAACACCGTACAGGTAGAGATGACCAACACCGTACAGGTAGAGAGATGACCAACACCATACAGGTAGAGATGACCAACACCGTACAGGTAGAGAGATGACCAACACCATACAGGTAGAGAGATGACCAACACCGTACAGGTAGAGAGATGACCAACACCATACAGGTAGAGATGACCAACACCGTACAGGTAGAGATGACCAACACCGTACAGGTAGAGAGATGACCAACACCATACAGGTAGAGATGACCAACACCGTACAGGTAGAGATGACCAACACCATACAGGTAGAGATGACCAACACCGTACAGGTAGAGAGATGACCAACACCATACAGGTAGAGAGATGACCAACACCGTACAGGTAGAGAGATGACCAACACCATACAGGTAGAGATGACCAACACCGTACAGGTAGAGATGACCAACACCATACAGGTAGAGATGACCAACACCGTACAGGTAGAGAGATGACCAACACCGTACAGGTAGAGATGACCAACACCGTACAGGTAGAGAGATGACCAACACCATACAGGTAGAGAGATGACCAACACCGTACAGGTAGAGAGATGACCAACACCATACAGGTAGAGAGATGACCAACACCGTACAGGTAGAGAGATGACCAACACCATACAGGTATTCATAGAGATGACCAACACCGTACAGGTATTCATAGAGATGACCAACACCGTACAGGTAGAGAGATGACCAACACCATACAGGTAGAGAGATGACCAACACCATACAGGTAGAGAGATGACCAACACCGTACAGGTAGAGATGACCAACACCATACAGGTAGAGATGACCAACACCGTACAGGTATTCATAGAGATGACCAACACCGTACAGGTATTCATAGAGATGACCAACACCGTACAGGTAGAGAGATGACCAACACCATACAGGTATTCATAGAGATGACCAACACCGTTGGATGAGAGCAGGGGGTTAGATTTCTATTCAGTTTCTATACAGTCTTTCCCTTGGCCTGGGGGAGGGGGGGCTGAAGGACTTCAGTGACCTGTGCTTACATATGTCGCGGGCGAAGGCCGCGACATATGTAAGCACAGTGCAAGGAATGAGTGCATTGGCCATGTATCTGAAGCAAGCCTGATCTAACCATTGTGGGGGGGGCGCTGTTTCACCAGACCAAAAACACACAGAGTTCAAGTTCAGAGAGCTAAAACAAACGGCACTTTTATTTGTTTTGGATCACAAAATAACTCATGCCCGCCCAATGCCCGCCCAATAGGGAATGGGGGGGGGGGGTTCTCAGGGGCTCTTGGGTGGTCAGAGCATGGTCACAAGTTAACTTAGGTTTCTTCTGTACTTAAGATTGGGGAGCTGGTCCCACCATTTTCGTCAAAGGGGGGGGGGGGGGGGGGGGGGCTAGGGGCACTCCCGTGTCCCAGCCAGTATGAGCCTAAATCCCAGAGCCCAGCGGTCACGGACATGAACTGGGTCGGTGAGCCTGAGAGATGAGATTCACACAATTAGTATATTGTCATCATATCAAGTTCAATTCAAATACATGGTATACTAAGAGTAGGGAAGGGAATATGCATGGTTCAGTCTTACCGGTTGCCGCACGCCAGCCTGTCTCTCGGGAGAGTCTCTGAGAGTGTGAGCAGGACAGAGGCTTTTAACCTGCCTGGGTGTGGACACGCAGCAGGTGCCTCATTAAGGCAGACGAGGAGACGGGCTGGGACGTACCTCCCTTCCAGGACCCGCCCTCGTTGCCGTTGGCAACGCTTCGCTCTGCCTGTCTCTCTCCCTCTCTCCCCGAGGTGGCTATGCCGTGGCGCGCGGTCCCAGACCGAGACGCCACACCATGTATCTGAAAGAAGCCTGATCTAACCACTCTTAGATTGTCTCCAGTTTACCCTATTGTTTGAGGACTTTTGTATTATTTAGCCTTATTGGGTTTTGTTTAGGGTTAATTCACCCCATTGGCTCCTCAATAAACCAGTGGCAGGTTTTATGACTAGCTATGACTAGCTTCCTGTGAGGTTTAGGTTTAGCGTTGGGATTTTGGGAGTTTGCGCATTTGGTCTATTCTTTAAAACTAGATATATCTTTTTGTAATTTTATAACCCCTCCGTCCAGAAAATCAGTAAATATATAATCTAATAATAAATATATATTTTTTCCATCCAGGGGGCGTGTCCTATCAGTAAATATATAATATATTAATAAATATATATTTTCTCCGTCCAGGCCGTCTACGAGAACGCAGAGCTGTCCATCGTGTCCCAGACCGGCGCTCTGGGCGACGCCCTCAGACATGTGGCGGAGCTGAAGGTCAAAGACGCCCAGCTGACGCTGAAGTGCAGCGCGGCCGCCGCCGGCCTGGGAGGAGCCTCTCTGCAGAACAAGGTAGTCTAAACCCTAAACCCTAAACCCTAAACCCTAAACCCCTAAACCCTAAACCTCTAAACCCTAAACCCTAAACCTCTAAATCTCTAAACCCTAAACCTCTAAACCCTAAACCCTAAACCCCTAAACCTCTAAACCCTAAACCCCTAAACCTCTAAACCCTAAACCCTAAACCTCTAAACCCTAAACCTCTAAACCTCTAAACCCTAAACCCTAAACCCCTAAACCTCTAAACCCTAAACCCTAAACCTCTAAACCCTAAACCCTAATCTCTAAACCCTAAACCTCTAAACCCTAAACCTCTAAACCCTAAACCTCTAAACCCTAAACCCCTAAACCCTAAACCCCTAAACCCTAAACCTCTAAACCCTAAACCTCTAAACACTAAACCCTAAACCCCTAAACCCTAAACCCTAAACCCCTAAACCCTAAACCCCTAAAATCTAAACCCTAAACCTCTAAACCTCTAAACCCCTAAACCCTAAACCTCTAAACCCTAAACCCCTAAACCTCTAAACCCTAAACCTCTAAACCCTAAACCTCTAAACTCTAAACCTCTAAACCCTAAACCTCTAAACCCTAAACCTCTAAACCCTAAACCCTAAACCCTAAACCTCTAAACCCTAAACCCTAAACCTCTAAACCCTAAACCCTAAACCTCTAAACCCTAAACCCTAAACCTCTAAACCTCTAAACCCCTAAACCCTAAACCTCTAAACCCTAAACCCCTAAACCCTAAACCTCTAAACCCTAAACCCTAAACCTCTAAAGTCTAAACCTCTAAAGCCTAAACCTCTAAAGTCTAAACCTCTAAACCCTAAACCCTAAACCTCTAAACCCTAAACCCTAAACCCTAAACCTCTAAACCCTTAACCTCTATTGTGGAGCTGGGTGTGTAATGTTGTTTCTCTGTCATTAAAGGTGGAGCTGGGTGTGTAATGTTATATCTCTTATCGTTAAAGGTGGAGCTGGATGTGTAATGTTATATCTCTTATCGTTAAAGGTGGAGCTGGGCGTGTCTGCCCAGATGGCCGTCCTCAGGGTGGAGTCCCAGGCTGACGACGACACCAACAGGCTGTACTCGCTGCTCACAGGCTCCCTGAACGCGGACGGCCTGGAGGTCAACTCGGAGGGTTCGCTGACCTTCGCCGCGGGCCGCGGCTTGCACAAAGCCTCGCTGAGCGCGAGCCGCGGGACCGGCCTGCTCGCCAGCGCCACCAACAGCGTCCAGTGCAGCCCGGTGACCTTCGAGAGCGTCTGGGACGCCGCGGTGGACGCCAGCGGGGCCTCGCTGTCCTCCAAGTCCAAAGCCATGGCCGAGGAGAGCCGCGGAGAGCTGGAGGTGGAGGGCAGGCTGACGGCCTCCGAGGCCTCTCTGAACGCCGTCCTGAAGGGGTGCGTTGATCTGGAGGCATGCTCGGAAAACACGCTGGATAGCAGTGGTCCACCGGGGACCCCCAGGGGTCCACCGGGGGTCCACCAGGGGTCCACCGGGGACCCCCAGGGGTCCACCGGGGACCCCCAGGGGTCCACCGGGGACCCCCAGGGGTCCACCGGGGGTCCACCAGGGGTCCACCAGTGGCCCTATACACCTATATATGTTTAATAGTGGCCCGGGACCACCCATAGTCCACCCGGGACCCCCAGTGGCCCTATAACTATCCACCTATATGCGCCAGGGACCACCTTCAGCCCTAGATATACATTTTGTGGCAGCCATTTAATTCTTTGGCCAAAATAGCCGATCTACAAGATCACAATGTGTCGCATCGCGACGCATTGTGAGCTTGTAGGTCGGCTATTTTTCTGCCTTATTATTTTTTTCTCGTGAAATGGGACATTCTGCATAATAATGACTCATTTTCTATTCACAGACAACCTGCTGAATGTTTTTACGTCACAGTCCCATTCAGATGAATAACACAAGCTCTGGTGTTATTTCCAGGTACGCGCACGACGCCAGCACCAGGAACACTCTGGACGTGCTCCTGACCCGGAGCGCTCTGACCGCCAGCGCCAACGCCATGGGCTCGCTGCGGCAGATGAAGACGGAGAACAGCCACGCGCTGACGCTCACGCTGTGGACGCTGGCGCTGCGCACCAAGACGGACAACCACGTCTGCGACGACGTCTACTACAAACACGACGTCAAGGTCGACGTCAGACCCTTCGTGGCGTCTCTGGACGTCACCAACGACCTGAAGCTGTACGACGCCGACCTCAACAACGAAGGACACCTGAAGGTGGAGCCCGTCAAGGTCGACCTGACGGGGAGCGTGAAAGGATCCTACGGAGACACGCAGGAAGTCAAACACACCTACGAGATCAAGTACGAGGAGCTGGCCGGCTCGGTGAAATGGAGCACGTCCGCCAGCCTCCTGGAAGCCCAGCTGAGTCACAGCTGTGAGCTGGAGTTCGCCGGCCTTTCCTCCAAGTCCGTGTGTGAAGCGCGGGTGAACTCGGAGCCGCTGGTCGTGGACGGCTCGCTGCGCACTGCAGCGCAGCCGTTCAGCCTCAGCGTGGACGGCATCGTCAACGGGAACGGACAGGTGGAGCTGTACGGGAAGCACGTCGGACAGGCGTTCAGTAAACTCCTGGTGAAGGCGGAGCCTCTTGCTCTGGCGTTCTCTCACGACTGCAGGGCGTCCACCGTGCACACGCTGCCGGACGGCGAGACGTCCGTGTACGTGGACAACAAGCTGGACGGCCTCCTGACCCCCGGCGAACAGTCGCTGACCTGGAAGAACAAGAACAACCTGAACGACCACGCCTACAGCCAAGACGTGGCCCTCTACAACGACCCCGAGAAGACGGGAGCGGAGTTCACGGCCGCGCTGCTGACCGACCTGTTCAGCCGGATGGGCGCGGCCAGAGAGAAGAGGTCGGAGCCCGAGAAGCAGGAGTTCAACGTCGCCGGTTTCCTCAAGTACGACAAGAGCGGCGACTGTCACATCGTGGAGCTGCCGTTCGTCGAGAGCCTGCCCCTGGCGTTCGAGCAGCTCAAGAGCGCTCTCGTCGGCGCCATGGAGTCACTGCAGGACTTCATCAACGGCCTCGACATGAACGAGTTGATGAGGCGCTTCCGAGCCGCTCTGGACGAGCTGCCCGCGCAGGTGCGCCACCTCCTGGCGCGGCTGGACATGGACGGCAGGGTGAGCGAGGCCAAAGAGACGCTGGCGTATCTCATCGAGGAGTTCTCCGTGACGATGGAGGACTTGGAGCTCGCCATGGAGGATCTGAGAGCTCGTTTGGAGACCGCGCTGACGGAGCTCGCCGCCCGAGTCCGAGAGCTCGTCCTGAAGGCGAAGGACTACGTGGAGAGCGGAGAGTTCGCCCGCGCCGTGTCCGCCGTCCTCTCCGACATCGGACAGGAGCTCCGGGACTTCGACGAGCGGTATCGCATCAGGGACTCGCTGGTCAAACTGATCGCCGCCGCCCAGGACATCGTGGGCCAGATGGACGTTCGGAAGCTGGCAGAGAGCGGCGTCACGTGGCTTCAGGACGGCGTCAAGGAAAACATCGTGCAAACGCTGAGCGACTTCAAAGAGGCCGTGTCCGGCTTCGACGTGGTCGCGTTCTTCCTCGATTTGCGCGATCAGATTCTTTCCTTTGATTGGACCGTGTACTTTGAGGAGTTGTCCTCTCACGTACCCACCTCAGAGATCGCGGGAGTTGTTGACTCAATGAAAGATGTGGTGGTGAACTGGATCGAAGAGTATGAGATCCCCAACAAACTCAACGCGGTGTACTTCTACCTCAGAGACCTAGTCGTCAAATACGATCTGGATCAAAAGTTCAAAGATCTGTTAGACCAAGCGGTGGTTCTGATCAAAGAATTCAAAGTGGAGGAGACTGTGCAGGCCGTGGCTGACACCTTGAGATCGATAAAATTTGAACTTGCCTTTGACAAAATCATAGGATTCCTGGATTACGTGACGGATCAACTGAAAGCAATCGATTTCAAGCACAGTGTGGATGAACTCAACGAAAGGATTTCATCCGCCCTGAAGTCCATGAAGGACTTTGACTACAACTCATTCGTCGACCACGCCAACGAGAAGATCGTTGAGCTGACAAACAATCTCAACGAGCACATTAAGACGTACGAGCTCGTTGAGAAGCTGGAGGCCATGAGGGAATTCGTCAGGGAGATCCAGACGGCCGTGGTCAGCTACATCGAGAAGCTTAAAGACACCAAGGTGGCTGAACTGGTCAGGAGGCTCAACGCCATGATGGACACCACAGCCTACAGCGACATCAAGATGAAGGCCCAGGAGATGCTGGAGGACATGAGGCAGAGGATCGTCCAGATGGACATCAGAGACGAGATGCGCGTTTACCTCGGCAGGGCCAGCGAGTCCTACACCAACATCGTGGCGTACGTTTCCCTTCAGCTGGACAACCTGATGGAAGAGATTCGCAGTCTGAAGGACCACGAGATGGTGGACCAGGTCAAGGCGGCCATCGGTGGCGTTCTGGAGGCGCTGAAGACAGCCGAGCTGGAGTTCCAGAGCTTCACCGTCCCTCTCACTGACCTGGCCGTCCCAGCCTTCACCATCAACCTGAACACACTGCAGGACATCAGCATCCCGGCTCAGATTCACGTCCCTGAGTTCACCATCCTGGGTTCCTACACCATACCTGCCTTCACCGTAGACTTTGAAGCCATGAAAGCAAAGATAATTGAGGCCGTAGACTACCTCCGAGAGCTGGAAATTACCATGCCTGAACCCGATGAAATCTTCGGGGAACTAAGAGCTCTCTATCTAAGTATCGACATACCGGATTTCACCTTCCCTGAAATAACGCTGACGGAAATCAAGTTCCCAGCCATCAACGTCCCAAAATTAAACATGGACAACTTTGAAATCACCATGCTTCCCATTCCAGATATAAAGCTGCCCCAGATTCCCAGTGACGTTTGTATTCCTCTTTTTGGCAAACTCCACGGCCAGTTCAGGGTGAACTCTCCTCATTACATGCTTCTAACGACGGCGTCGTTCGAGAACTCCACCACGGCGCCCAAGAACCAGCAGTTCACCGCCACCCTCACCTCTCAGGCCAAGTCCACGGTCGAGTTCCTCGATCATTCTTTGGACGCCACGGCTCGTATCGAAGCTCCCAGAATGAAGAAGCTTGTGTTGACTGAGACAGTGAAAGCTTCACACGCAGCGTTGGAGTTTGACCACGCAGGCTCACTGACCATCGCCGGCTCCTCAGCCGAAGCTACAGCAAAGACCACCGCCAAAGTTACCACCCCGATTTACTCGGCTAACCTCGTCAACAACCTAGCTTTTATACTGAGCACTGGAGCAACTGCGGCTACGCGAAGCGCAAGGGCAGAGCCCAGGGCGAGTTTGATATCCGCCACCATGGACACGATCTACAACCACGACTTGAACATCCCGTCGGCCGAAACGTCCAGTCAAGCGGCCGTGACTCAAAATGTCGCGGCCAAGATCGAATCTGGCACAGTTTCTCTAACCGTCGGAACCGACGGCAACGGAAAGTTGTCCATCAGGGACTACGTGGACGAGGGCACGCACAAGAGCCACCTGGAATTCACCGTCGACTCTGGCACCGCCAAGCTGACCTTCGAAGGAGACACGGACAGCACGGCCTTGAAGTCGAAGCAAAGACTAAACGCCGAGTCGGTCGTCTTCAGCCACGTTACCGTTGAAGCCCGAGCCGAGACGGAAGCTCCGTTCGTCCGGAGCAGCTTGGTGGTTCTGAACGGAGAGGCTCACCTCGGAGACCTGAGGGTCGCCGTGACGGCCTCGCACAACGCCGAACTCACCGGGAGGCTGAGCGGATCCGTTTCCAACACCTTTGAGTTCTTGGCCCGTCCGTTTGAGCTGGTGTTGGACTCCAGGAACAAAGGGAACTCAAAGATCCTCTTGCCGCTCAAGCTCACCGGCAAGGTGGACCTGCAACACGACTACGGCGTGGTCCTCAACTCGGAGAGGCAGCGCGCCGGTTGGCTGGCCGTGGCCAGATTCAACCAATACAAGTACAGCCACAACGTCGTCACGGAAAACAACGAGCAGGAAACCTTCCTCCACGCAGAAGGAAACGGAGAGGCGAACCTGGAGTTCCTGACGGTTCCCCTCACCGTGCCTGAGGTCACGGTGCCTTTCCTGGACGTGACCACGCCGGAGGTGAAAGAGTTCTCCTTCTGGGAGCACGCCGGCCTCCGGGACCTGCTGACCACGCCGCAGCAGGCGTTCGACATGAACATGAAGCTCCATTACCACAAGAACCCCGACGTGCACACCTTCGACTTGGACCTGGAGCCGCTCTACGAAGCCATCGACCGCAACGCCCTGGTCCTCCGTGGCCAGTTCGAAGAATGCAGAGACGCGGCGGTGGCGCTTCTGAAAGACTCCTACGACCGAGCGAGGGTGCAGTACGCCAAGCACAGGATGGACACGTCGGGTCAGCCGCCGCGGACCTTCACCGTGCCGGGATACCGAGTCCCCGTCCTGGACATCACGGTGTCGGCCTTCAGCGCCGAGCTGCCCGCCTTCAACTACTTTGTTCCCAAAGAGGTGAGTCTTTGTTTGGATCTTTAGAGTTATGTTTAAAAATAGTTTAGAACTGCTCTTTAACCCATTCTGACCTGAGATCAGATTCATACGAGGTTTCCGCTGGACACACACTGGTCTGATTAACCCATTCTGACCTGAGATCAGATTCTAAAAATGTCAGTCGTTCTTCGATTTTTTTCAAAAATAGCAGACCTACAAGCTCGTATCGCGCCACTCGGTGGCGCGATATGAGCTTGTAGACCTGCTATTTTTCAATAGCTAAAGCATAACATGATGCCAACACCAAAATGGGTGCCCGGTCAGAATGGGTTAATATTTGTTCTTGCTTCAGGTGAGCACGTCCAGCTTCTTTAATCCTACTATAAATGTGCCACGTCTGTGTGTGTGTGTGTGTGTGTGTGTGTGTGTGTGTGTGTGTGTGTGTGTGTGTAAAACCCACCTTTTCAGACTCCATCATGGCCCATAGCACTTACCCCACCCCCTTAGATAGCATTTCGGTAGACTTAGATAGCATTTGATACAGACTTATAGCATGTTATGTAGACGGCACTATAATTGCATTGTATATAGTCATAGCACGCCACAGTACATATGTATAGCATAGTAGTATAGATGTATAGTTTATATGTATAGTCTCATAATATAGATATTCCACTGTTACCTTCTTAGCTTACGCATGTTTCATGATAAATGTTTTTATGTGATGTATTCCCATGCTTTTGTTCTTGCTTAATGTAAGTCGCTCTGGATTAAGAGCGTCTGCTAAATGCCTAAATTGTAAATTGTAAATTTTATTATTTGTTAACCGTTTAGGTGAGCACGCCCAGCTTCAGAGTCCCGGCCATGGGCTTCTCCGTGCCGTCCTACACGCTGGTCCTTCCGTCCCTGGAGCTGCCCGTCGTCCACCTCCCCTCCTCGCTGGGCGAGGTGACGCTGCCGGCCCTCAGGCTGCCGGCCGCCATGAGCAGCGTGTCTCTCCCGGCCATGGGCAACGCCACCGCCGACTTCTCCTTCAAGTCCAGCGTGGTCAGCGTGAGCGCCAGCGCCGGCCTCCACAACCGCTCCGACATCGTGGCGCGCTTCGCCGCCTCCTCGGCGTCCGTGTTCCAGATCCTGAACGGACGGATGGAGGGCGGGGCCAGCCTGGCGAGGAAGAGAGGCGTGAAGCTGGCGTCCAGCGTGTCCCTGGAGCACCGTCACCTGGCGGCCAGCAGCGACTGCGCCGTCAGCCTGACGCGGGGGAGCGCCGAGGCCTCCGTCACCAGCGTGGCCAAGGTCCACCTGCCCTCCCTGGACCTGGAGTTCAACCAGGAGGTGGTGGGAAGCACCGAGACCAAGCCCAGCCTGGGCTCCAAGCTGAGCCTCAGGTTCACGCTCAACAACATGGCCGCCGTGGGGAAAGGCAGCGTGGAGCACAGCCTGGCGTTGGAAGCGCTCACGGGCTCCTCCCACGTCTCTCTGGAGACGTCCACCGAGGCCAAGGCGGACGTGACGATGGCGAACGCTTACGACGTCGCCGGAGCTCTCCTCAACGAGGCCAACTTCTACCTCAACGCCAACGGCCTGCGTTCCACCGTGAAGACGGAGCTCAGCGGCAACGTGGACCGCCGTCCCGCGCGGGAGGAGGAGGAGGAGGCGAGGCGGAAACGACGCGCCGACAACAACGCCGACAACGTCTTCAGGTTCGCCTCCAGCGAGAACCTCGCCCTGGAGGCGTCGCTGCGCCGCGTCTACGCCACGCTGGACGCCGCCAGCGAGAACGACCTGGGCTTCGTCGGCACCAACGGAAAGCAGGCGTTCAGGGTGACCCTGGAGTACGTTCCCCTCGCCACCCTGAAGGCCACGGCTCACCTGGAGGCCGAGCAGCTTCACTGCGGCCTCCTTCAGGACGCGGAGCTCGACGTCTCCTGGGAGAAGCAGTCTCTGAGCTGGAGCGCCGAGGAGAGGCTGGGCCCCGAGGTGGTCCGCGCCTCGCGGCTCCTCCTCTCCAACGACCCGACCGAGGTCCGGCTGGACGCCACGGCCTCCCTGGAGGCTCCGCTGTTCTTCCTGAAGTACGCCAGGATCCCGCTGTACCAGAAGACCCTGTGGGACGTCCTCAAGTTGGACCAGGTCACGCACGCCGACAGGACGCAGGTACAGAGCTCATTAACCATTCCATTAAACTAACTAACCCGGTCCCTAACCCTAACTAACCTAACCCTAACTAAACTTAACCCTAACTAACCTAACCCTAACTAAACTTAACCCTAACTAACATAACCCTAACTAAACTTAACCCTAAATAGACTAACCTTAACTAAACTTAACCCTAACTAACCTAACCCTAACTAAACTTAACCCTAAATAAACTTAACCCTAACTAACTTAACCCTAACTAAACTTAACCCTAAATAGACTAACCTTAACTAAACTTAACCCTAACTAACCTAACCCTAACTAAACTTAACCCTAAATAAACTAACCTTAACTAAACTTAACCCTAACTAAACTTAACCCTAAATAAACTTAACCCTAAATAAACTAACCCTAACTAAACTTAACCCTAACTAAACTTAACCCTAACTAAACTTAACCCTAAATAAACTTAACCCTAAATAAACTAACCTTAACTAAACTTAACCCTAACCCACCCACGCCGACAGGACGCAGGTACAGAGCTCATTAATCATTCCATTAAACTAACTAACCCGGTCCCTAACCCTAACTAACCTAACCCTAACTAAACTTAACCCTAAATAAACTAACCCTAACTAAACTTAACCCTAACTAAACTTACCCCCCGACGCTGACAGAATGCAGGTACAGACTTCATTTAATTCCACTTAAAACTATGGCGAAAAATATTCCTCGACCAGTGCCTTTTTTCCAGTCAGAGGAAAACTGAACGAAAACGAGAACTTCGTCGACAAATTTAAACTAGACTGAAATGTTAGGGAGAAGAGAGAATTCAAAGGGTTAGGGTTAGAGAACTCAAAGACCTGTCAGATTGCATGCTGTGCTATATTTTCTACCATTATACACTGCAGATACTTAACCAAAAACTGGAGAGCACCGAAGAGAGTTTGTGAGACACGGCAGACAGAGCAGTTGGAAGTTGTTGTTTATTTCAACGGAGTACAGCTTACAGCATAAACTCACGCCAGCCAGCAGAGTGGCTGACGTCTCCACATAGGCTTGCGCCCCCAACTGACAAAGTGATCATATTCTAGGTGACTACTTATGCATTTTACATTGGTGTTGGGTGTCGACATTTGTTGCATATACTTTAGTGGCAAGTCTTTGATCAACCAGTCTGTTTCTTCAGGTCAACAAACTCCTTTGTTATACAAATAGTCACCGGAATTCGACTCCTTCTCACCCTGAGAAGGCCGACACCCACGTAGGTGCTGATTACCAAAATAGGTCTACTGTAGCCTATGTAAATTGCACAAGGCACATGTGTCCAAGAACATAGAATATTGCAGAATTATGGAATCCCATATTCCACTGCTGCAGATCTACAAGCTCACAACGTGTCGCAACGCGACACGTTGTGAGCTTGTAGATCTGCTACTTTCAGCACACAACTAACTCTAAACTAAAGTCATTACAACACCATCAAGGCCTGCGAAAATACGTTTTAGTCGACTCAATCATCTGTAGATTTAGTTGACTAAAAATGGTATGATATTTTAGTCAACACTAAAAACCTTTCAGATGACTGAAATAATGACTAAAACTAAAGTAAAGTTTTATTCCAAGGACGTCTACTACAGTATTGTTTATTTCTGTTTTTTGTGCAGTCTGTGTTTTTATTTCTTTACTGCACAGCTTGCCCCCCTTTGCCAACTTGTAGACTTATGTACTGTTCTTTATGAACTTTTAATCTTTTAAACCAATGACCTCTTCCTACAGGAAAGGATTCCAAATAAGCCAGCTGGCTTCTTCCCTTCCTTGCTTTGTATTTTTGTTCTTTGATATGTTATTGTCTATTTTTTGTACTACATGCTAAATAAATAAACCTAAACCTAAAACTAAACATATATGTGCTGGCTGCCCTGCAGGTCCTCAACGCGTCCACCAGCCTGGTCTACACCAAGAACTCCGACGGCCTGGAGTTCTCCGTTCCCGTCACGCTGTTGGAGAACGGAGTGACCTTCAGCTTCCCAGAGGTCACGCTGGGCCTGCCGGGCTGGGCGAGAGACCTGCAGGACGACAGGGGAGAGAGAGACGGTCCGGAGGGGTTCGTTCTGCCTCAGGAGATCTCACTGCCAGCCTTCTATGTTCCGTTCACCACCCTGAGACTGGAGCCCTTTACCCTGGACCTGAAGAACATCAACGTCCCTAAGGTAGGAATATATACATACATATATATATATACATATATATACACATATATATACATATATATACATTATATTCACCACCCTGAGACTGGAGCCCTTTACCCTGGACCTGAAGAACATCAACGTTCCTAAGGTAGGAATATATACATACATACATATATATATACGTATATATACATTATATTCACCACCCTGAGACTGGAGCCCTTTACCCTGGACCTGAAGAACATCAACGTTCCTAAGGTAGGCATGGTAACAATTCATCACACATTGATTAATATTTATAGACTATAATCACAAGGTAGGCATGGTAACAATTCATCACACATTGATTAACCCATTCTGACCGGGCACCCATTTTGGTGTTGGCATCATGTCGTGCTTTAGCTATTTAAAAATAGCAGATCTACAAGCTCATATCGCGCCACCGAGTGGCGCGATACGAGCTTGTAGGTCTGCTATTTTTGAAAAATCGAAGAACGACTGACATAGAAACATAGCTTTATCAGAAAACTGTCAGGATGTAGAAGACGTTTATAGAATCTGATCTCAGGTCAGAATGGGTTAATATTTATAAACTATAATCACAAGGTAGGCATGGTAACAATTCATCACACATTGATTAATATTTATAAACTATAATCACAGGGTAGGCATGGTAACAATTCATCACACATTGATTAATATTTATAAACTATAATCACAGGGTAGGCATGGTAACAATTCATCACACAAGCAATTATGGTTCTGCTCATTTTCGATTTCAGACATCCTAAAAATAATCAATTTATCGACTAATCGATTGATACGGTTATCAACTATCAATTCATGAATGAATGAATGAATGCATGCATTGATGAATTGATGAATTGATGAATTAATGAATTGATGCATTGATGAATGAATGAATGGACCCTTTCCATCCTTCTACCTCAAGGTGATTTCCACCGCAGCGTTCGATGTCACGCTCCCCGGGATGCCCTCCATGTCCGTCCCCAGTTACGACATCGATACGGAGTTCCTGAGAGGGAAAATGTCCTTCCTGGCGTTGAAGACGCCTCCACATGACGTGACCGTGTCCTCCTTCAGCGTCCCCACCTCCTTCAGCCTGGGAGACTTCACTGTGGACCTGCAGGTAAGACCAGAGACGTCCTTCAGCCTGGGAGACTTCACTGTGGACCTGCAGGTAAGACCAGAGACGTCCTTCAGCCTGGGAGACTTCACTGTGGACCTGCAGGTAAGACCAAAGAAGTCCTTCTAAAGGGCCTTGCAAAACGCAAACTGTTGAAGAGGGTCTGGATCAACGACAGGTCTGCTCCAGGTGTGTTGAAGAGGGTCTGGATCAACACAGGTCTGCTCCAGGTCTGTTGAAGAGGGTCTGGATCAACACAGGTCTGCTCCAGGTCTGTTGAAGAGGGTCTGGATCAACACAGGTCTGCTCCAGGTCTGTTGAAGAGGGTCTGGATCAACACAGGTCTGCTCCAGGTGTGTTGAAGAGGGTCTGAATCAACACAGCTCTGCTCCAGGTCTGTTGAAGAGGGTCTGGATCAACACAGGTCTGCTCCAGGTGTGTTGAAGAGGGTCTGGCTCAACACAGGTCTGCTCCAGGTCTGTTGAAGAGGGTCTGGACCAACACAGGTCTGCTCCAGGTGTGTTGAAGAGGGGCGCGACAACGCAAGCGTAAAACAAAAGCTAAACGGAATCCAGGTCTGGTGAGTCGCGGGCGTGTGCACGTAACGAGCATGCGCGCAACAAATGCACGCTCACGTAAATACGCTTGCGTTGTCGCACCGCGACTTCTCCGAGCAAAAACACAGGTCTCACTGAAAATGAACTATAGGCACGTTTTATCGCTCCTCGTTTGCAAGACCCTTAACGCTTCTAATGATACCACACACCTCCACAACCCACACCACACGGCCTTCAGCCTGGGAGACATCACAGAGTGGATCTGCAGGAAGGTCTACTGACACACACCACACCTCCAGAACATCAAACGTAATAACCCTGACTGTCTATACTGACACACACCACACCTCCAGAACATCAAACGTAATAACCCTGACTGTCTATACTGACACACACCACACCTCCAGAACATCAAACGTAATAACCCTGACTGTCTATACTGACACACACCACACCTCCAGAACATCAAACGTAATAACCCTGACTGTCTATACTGACACACACCACACCTCCAGAACATCAAACGTAATAACCCTGACTGTCTATACTGACACACACCACACCTCCAGAACATCAAACGTAATAACCCTGACTGTCTATACTGACACACACCACACCTCCAGAACATCAAACGTAATAACCCTGACTGTCTTATCTGCAGGAGATCGTCAGACACCTGTCTGACGTAGAGATCCCGACCATCACCATCCCGGAGCAGAAGGTGGAGATCCCGGCGATGTCCTTCAAGCTGCCGGCCAGCCTGTTCATCCCAGCCTTCGGCTCTCTCTCTGCCACCGTCTCCGTCTCTACGCCCGTCTACAACGTCACCTCCACCGCCGGCCTGGAGAACAAGGACTCCAGCCTGGTCAGCTCTCTGAAGTCCATCTGCACCTCCACTATGATCTTCATGGAGTACGACCTCCAGGGTGAGTCCATATCCACCTCCACTATGATCTTCATGGAGTACGACCTCCAGGGTGAGTCCATATCCACCTCCACTATGATCTTCATGGAGTACGACCTCCAGGGTGAGTCCATATCCACCTCCACTATGATGTTCATGGAGTATGACCTCCAGGGTGAGTCCATATCCACCTCCACTATGATGTTCATGGAGTATGACCTCCAAGGTGAGTCCATATCCACCTCCACTATGATGTTCATGGAGTACGACCTCCAGGGTGAGTCCATATCCACCTCCACTATGATGTTCATGGAGTATGTCAGTATGACCTCCAAGGTGAGTCCATATCCACCTCCACTATGATCTTCATGGAGTACGACCTCCAGGGTGAGTCCATATCCACCTCCACTATGATGTTCATGGAGTATGACCTCCAGGGTGAGTCCATATCCACCTCCACTATGATCTTCATGGAGTCTGACCTCCAAGGTGAGTCCATATCCACCTCCACTATATGATGTTCATGGAGTCTGACCTCCAAGGTGAGTCCACCCTAACCCTGTTGGTCACTGTGTGACCTCTAAGGTCAGAGGTCACTGTACACAAACTGTAGTAAACAGTAGTTATTTAATCACATCAAACTAAAGCACATTTATTAATATCAAAGTTCTGTTGAAAACAAACGACTGAAGCATAAGCAGTGTCAACACATCACATTAACATGATTATTGGTTTTAATAATGTTAATGTTTGATGTGTCTCTACAGCCTCATCCACGCTTGGTTTTAATGCTTTTAATGTTTTATGTATCTTTTAATATTTGTTAATGTTCACTATGTTTTTTCAGCCTCATCAACGCTCGGTTTCGACGATGGAATCACCAGCTTCGTCGGGAAGATCAACCTCATTCACAGCGACGTCAACGTGGACTGGCAGCATGTCTTTGCACAGAACTCCAGGTCAGTGATCACTGCTCACAGAGATGGGTCAAACTCCAGGTCAGTGATCACTGCTCACAGAGATGGGTTAAATGCGGAGAACAAATTTCACTACGGTAACGTGTGTGACAAATCGTATGACTTAGACTTTGCTTTGTAGGCCAGAAGGCAACATTACAGCTTTTAATCCTGGCACCCTTTGACTCAAAGTGTTGCTCTGAAACTCTTTGACTCAAAGTTTCTTTGCCTTTTTTTTTGTTTTACTATTTTGAAAACATTTAAAATAGTTCAACTAGCCGATCTACATCCACACGTTGAGAGCTTGTAGATCAGCTTTTTTAACTAAATAAGTTTAGTGATGAGGAGTTTATTATCACTAGTGAAAATAAGTGTTCGGTAGCAGTTTGGATAAACCAGGGAGTTGTTATTATTGTAATAATACTTATGTTGAATTGTCATTATTTCTTCTGTCTTTAGGATGAAGCGTCAAACATCTTCCACTAATGCTGTGTAAGTGTTTATTTTTTTATAATTTAGAAAAAGCACAAACTGAAGGGGTTAATGTATTTATTTTTGTAATAATAATCTAAATTAATTAGTAACTACATTTTCCAATAATTATAGTGGAATAAAAGTACAATATTTTCCTCCGAGATGTAGTTTCAGTACAAAACGTATTGAGTGACTCTATAGTATCGTACTTGATTAAATGTACTTATAATATTATTATATTAGTTACTTCACACAACTGAACATCTGTGTGCGTGTGTGTGTGTGTGTGTGTGTGTGTGTGTGTGTGTGTGTGTGTGTGTGTGTGTGTGTGTGTGTGTGTGTGCGTGCCTGCGTGCGTGCATGCTCGCGTGCGCGTTGTGCAGGGAGTCTCGCCACACGCTGAACATCGACCTCACCAGCCCGACCTTCGCTGACGTCAGCGTCCGCCTGGCGTCTCGTAAAGACGGGATCACAGCCTCCATGTCCTCCCCGTCCTCCGGCTTCCTGGGACTTCATCTCCAGAGGAGG
>NC_139718.1:498359-515859 GCF_964188405.1 Protomyctophum parallelum | reverse complement strand
GATTATTATTATTACTATTATTCTAGACGGGCCTGTTGACTGATACCTGTCCATTTAGACTCTAGACGGGCCTGTTGACTGATACCTGTCCATTTAAACTCTAGACGGGCCTGTTGACTGATACCTGTCCATTTAAACTCTAGACGGGCCTGTTGACTGATACCTGTCCATTTAAACTCTAGACGGGCCTGTTGACTGATACCTGTCCATCTAAACTCTAGACGGGCCTGTTGACTGATACCTGTCCATTTAAACTCTAGACGGGCCTGTTGACTGATACCTGTCCATTTAAACTCTAGACGGGCCTGTTGACTGATACCTGTCCATTTAAACTCTAGACGGGCCTGTTGACTGATACCTGTCCATTTAAACTCTAGACGGGCCTGTTGACTAATACCTGTCCATTTAAACTCTAGACGGGCCTGTTGACTGATACCTGTCCATTTAAACTCTAGACGGGCCTGTTGACTGATACCTGTCCATTTAAACTCTAGACGGGCCTGTTGACTGATACCTGTCCATTTAAACTCTAGACGGGCCTGTTGACTGATACCTGTCCATTTAAACTCTAGACGGGCCTTTGACTGACACCTGTCCATTTAAATTCTAGACGGGCCTGTTGACTGACACCTGTCCATTTAAACTCTAGACGGGCCTGTTGACTGATACCTGTCCATTAAACTCTAGACGGGCCTGTTGACTGATACCTGTCCATTTAAACTCTAGACGGGCCTGTTGACTGATACCTGTCCATTTAAACTCTAGACGGGCCTGTTGACTGATACCTGTCCATTTAAACTCTAGACGGACCTGCTGAGTTTGAGTTTACAGCTCTGTTTAATCAACTATAACGGGTACTTAAGTGGTGCTGAGTTAGTTTGCATCTCAACAGAAGCACATTTCTCCTCTCGTGTAAACGACAGAGGAGTAATAGTGTAACACATGTAGTAACTGTACAGTCTGTCCTTATAACTGTCCTTATATCTGACAGAGGTCAATTTCACCAAACATTCTTTATCACGTATTGTGAGCTTGTTTTCACCACGATAAACGCTAATAACGTTGATGGTCCCGCCCCGACTCACAGGAGGTCCGGGTGAGACTGGAGGTCCAGGTCTAATAACGTTGATGGTCTTTCAGGAGGTCTGGGAGAAGGGGAGGTCCAGGTCTAATAACGTTGATGGTCTTTCAGGAGGTCTGGGACAAGGGGAGGTCCAGGTCTAATAACCTTGATGGTCTTTCAGGAGGTCTGGGACAGTCTGGAGGTCCAGGTCCGCGAGGCGCTGCTGTTGGGTGAACAGAACATGGAGGTTCTGCTGACGGCCGTCTCCAGGTTCCTGAGCGACACATCGTTCTCCGTTCCGGGCTTCGACCACAAGATGACCGGCCTGGAGGTCTACCGGACGCTGAGACGCTCCGGGGGCGACGCCCTCGACCGCGCTGTACAGAGGTTAGCTTAACCCTAGAGCGCTACCGCGCTATACAGAGGTTAGCTTAAAGTTGCTCTGTCACGCAGAGGTCGGCGCGGGGGTCCGCGGTAGTCTGCGTGGGGGTCCGCGGTTATGGGGGGTTCCCGCGGAGGTCGGCGGGGGGTCTGTGGTATAGTCTGCGATGCGTGATGCCGTTCACGTTGATGCGTGTGATTTATTTTCCACATGTCTGGTTGCTGGCGTCAGTTTCCACATGGCTAGTATTATGTTGTGACTGTTCAGTTTCCACATAGCTAGTATTATGTTGACTGTTCAGTTTCCACATAGTATTATGTTGTGTAATAATGTAGCCCAGTCTGCTTCACAGCTGATACAATGTAGCCCAGTCTGCTTCACAGCTGATACAATGTAGCCCAGTCTGCTTCACAGCTGATACAATGTAGCCCAGTCTGCTTCACAGCTGATACAATGTAGCCCAGTCTGCTTCACAGCTGATAGAATGTAACCCAGTCTGCTTCACAGCTGATACAATGTAGCCCAGTCTGCTTCACAGCTGATAGAATGTAGCCCAGTCTGCTTCACAGCTGATACAATGTAGCCCAGTCTGCTTCACAGCTGATACAATGTAGCCCAGTCTGCTTCACAGCTGATAGAATGTAGCCCAGTCTGCTTCACAGCTGATAGAATGAAGCCCAGTCTGCTTCACAGCTGATACAATGAAGCCCAGTCTGCTTCACAGCAGTAAAACGTGGCACAGTTGGGCACGGTGGCACAGTTGGTAGTCTGTCGCTTCACAGCTAGAAGGTCCTGGGTTCGATTCCCGCTCGGGACGCTGTGGGTGCTGGCGGCGTGTTTGCATGTTCTCCCCGTGTCACCTAGGGTAGGTACCCTCACAAAAAACATGCAGTAATCCTGGTCTCTAAACTGCCTCCCCCTGGCCAGCCGGGGCGCCTGATGGAGGGGAAAGGAACTGGTTGGAATAACGTGTTCCTTCCACGCGCTACGTCCAACCAGGGAAACTCTGTCAGGTGTAAAGGAGAAACTTGGACACTCAGCATGAGTTCAAGTCCGTTGCTCTCCCCTTGTCCCCCATATATGGGGACTAGGCTGGTCTCCCCTTGTCCCCCATATATGGGGACTAGACTGGTCTCCCCTTGTCTCCTATATATGGGGACTAGGTTGGCGGAGGGTGTGTAGAGTCCAGGATCACTGACACACAAAAATGGGCTACAAAATCGTGGGATTATAAAAATAAACGTATTTAACCAAAAAAGTATTAGTGTTTATTGTAGTCATTTAACCATGTTATCACTGATGACTACAATAAACCATCCATCTATTAATCTATTCATTCATTAAACAGGGTCTTCCAGGTCCTAGAGTCCGTCAGTCACATGGTGTCTGGTCTCATTAAACAGGGTCTTCCAGGTCCTAGAGTCCGTCAGTCACATGGTGTCTGGTCTCATTAAACAGGGTCTTCCAGGTCCTAGAGTCCGTCAGTCACATGGTGTCTGGTCTCATTAAACAGGGTCTTCCAGGTCCTAGAGTCCGTCAGTCACATGGTGTCTGGTCTCATTAAACAGGGTCTTCCAGGTCCTAGAGTCCGTCAGTCACATGGTGTCTGGTCTCATTAAACAGGGTCTTCCAGGTCCTAGAGTCCGTCAGTCACATGGTGTCTGGTCTCATTAAACAGGGTCTTCCAGGTCCTAGAGTCCGTCAGTCACATGGTGTCTGGTCTCGTCAGCGACGTAGAGTTCACCGTACCGGTGGCCGACGTGGTGGTGAGCGGGCCGGCCGTCATGGAGCGTCTGAAGTCTGCCCAGGAGGGGGCGCTAGAGATGTGGAACACCCTGAGCTGGGAGGAGATGCTGGGTAAAGATTTAGAGTTTCATTTATATATATATATATATCTCTGCTGTCGGGAGGAAACCTCATAACTCCAACTGCTGTCGGGAGGAAACCTCATAACTCCAACATATTCATTTTTCAGGAAATGAAAAATATACATTTTTCAGGAAATTAAGAAAACCTTATATTTTTAAAACAAAGCAATACTGCCTCATCAAAGTTTGTGTTTTAACTTTATATATTGTCAATTACTTCAATGAGAGGGGGTGAGGTGGTGGAGTTAGTTGCTTTATAGCAGACAGTTTGAGAGTTGGTGGAGTTAGCTGCTTTAGCAGACAGTTTGAGAGGGGGAGAGGTGGTGGAGTTAGTTGCTTTATAGCAGACAGTTTGAGAGGGGGAGAGGTGGTGGAGTTAGCAGCTTTATAGCAGACAGTTTGAGAGGGGGAGAGGTGGTGGAGTTAGTTACTTTATAGCAGACAGTTTGAGAGGGGGAGAGGTGATGGAGTTAGTTGCTTTATAGCAGACAGTTTGAGAGGGGGAGAGGTGGTGGAGTTAGCTGCTTTAGCAGACAGTTTGAGAGGGGGAGAGGTGGTGGAGTTAGTTACTTTATAGCAGACAGTTTGAGAGGGGGAGAGGTGGTGGAGTTAGTTGCTTTATAGCAGACAGTTTGAGAGGGGGAGAGGTGGTGGAGTTAGTTACTTTATAGCAGACAGTTTGAGAGGGGGAGAGGTGGTGGAGTTAGTTACTTTATAGCAGACAGTTTGAGAGGGGGAGAGGTGGTGGAGTTAGCAGCTTTATAGCAGACAGTTTGAGAGGGGGAGAGGTGGTGGAGTTAGCAGCTTTATAGCAGACCGTTTGGGAGGTGCAAGGTGGTGGAGTTAGTTACTTTATAGCAGACAGTTTGAGAGGGGGAGAGGTGGTGGAGTTAGTTACTTTATAGCAGACAGTTTGAGAGGAGGAGAGGTGGTGGAGTTAGCAGCTTTATAGCAGACAGTTTGAGGGTCCAATGGAGTTAAGAGGTTTTGTCCAAAGCACTTTTTGCTACTTTTCATTGGTTCAATAGTTTCAAAACAACACACAGACATAATAAATTCTACTGACCGGTCAGTAGAATTCTACTGACCGGTCAGTAGAATTCTACTTTTAGAATTCTACTAAATCATCATTTAGGTAAAGTAATAAATAATGTAATCATTTAGGTAAAGTAATAAATAATGTAATACTTGTAGGTAAAGTAATGAATAATGTAATACTTGTAGGTAAAGTAATAAATAATGTAATCATTTAGGTAAAGTAATAAATAATGTAATACTTGTAGGTAAAGTTCGGGAGCTGTTGGAGATGTTGGTGAGGAAGGCTGAAGACTTCGTGCGGTCACTGGCGTCAGAACATCGAGATCTGTCCGCACGACTTCAGGACGTCTTCGCCGAGGCTCAGGACGGCGTGACGTCCGCCAAGCAGCAGCTCGAAGAGGTCAAGGTCAGTGAATAAGTCAGAGGTCAAGGTCAGTGAAGAGGTCAAGGTCAGTGAATAGGTCAGAGGTCAAGGTCAGTGAATAGGTCAGAGGTCAAGGTCAGTGAAGAGGTCAAGGTCAGTGAAGAGGTGACTTCTACTCCAGTACATCTGAGAGGCAAATATTATACTTTTACTCCACTATTATTTGAAAACGTCTTTACTAGTTACTTTATAAATGGTTAAAAAAAAATATAGCGCTTTTATCCAAAGATCTTTCACCCATTCACGCACACACACACACACACACACACACACACACACACACACACACACACACACACACACACACACACACACACACACACACACACACACACACACACACACACATTTAACATCTTTATTTGTATTCACATTTTACAACAAATTTCTTGAACACAAATAATAGTGGATGCGCAAACTTGAGAAAACTCTACAACAAGTGCTTCAGGATACAGATCACGGGTACAGAAAGCATCGCCTTCTCCATATATGGCGACTGCCAATTATCACAGACACTGGACAGAATTTTGCCGATGCCTGATAGCTCTCGGCTTATTGGGCATGCCTGCAACCACTGATTTATGGACATTACAGAGGCTTCCGAATATGAACACAAGTAGTTTACATCTGTAGCCAAGCTGTATAATAGCATCCTTAAGACGCTGGTACTTAAGCACCTTGGTAAGGAATGCCTCTTCCAGACTGTGGTCAAACACACACACACACACACACACACACACACACACACACACACACACACACACACACACACACACACCTCTACATAGATTCTGCATTTCATTCACCCATTCACACACACATTCGGCGCATATTGGCGCTGCGTAACGCTGGCTGCCTGTTACTGCTGTAACAAATCAATTTCCCCTCGGGCATTAATAAAGTATTTTCCATTCCATTCCATTCACACACCGATGGCGGAGGAAACCATGCAAGGCACCAACCTGCACATCAGGAGCAATCAGGGGTTCAGAGTCTTGCTCAAGGACACTTCCACACTTCCCACAGGGATCGAACCGGGAACCTCACGCTTCCGGGCTTTTACTTGTAACAGAGTATTTCTATGCAACTACATTGCAGTATTATTACTTTTACTTTATATTTCTCCAGGCGGGCCTAGCGCGGTACAAAGACCAAACACAGTATTTCTATATTACTGTATTCATATCTTTATATTTCTCCAGGCGGGCCTGTCCCTCTACAAAGACCTGGCCAAGCAGAGTATTTTTAATCTATATTACTGTATTAATATCTATATTACTGTATTCATATCTATATTACTGTATTCATATCTATATTATTGTATTAATATCTATATTACTGTATTAATATATTTATATTTCTCCAGGTTGGCCTGTCCCTCTACAAACACCTGGCCAAGCAGAACAATCTATATTACTGTATTAATATCTATATTACTGTATTAATATCTATATTACTGTATTAATATATTTATATTTCTCCAGGTTGGCCTGTCCCACTACAAAGAGCTGGCCAAGCAGAGCAATCTATATTACTGTATTAATATCTATATTACTGTATTCATATCTATATTACTGTATTAATATCTATATTTCTCCAGGCGGGCCTGTCCCACTACAAAGAGCTGGCCAAGCAGAGTATTTATAATCTATATTAATGTATTAATATCTATAGTACTGTATTAATATCTATATTACTGTATTCATATCTATATTTCTGCAGGTTGGCCTGTCCCACTACAAAGAGCTGGCCAAGCAGAGCGTCCAGGACCTTTATGTGGGTCTGAACATGGAGCGATTGAACAGCGAGCTGAAGGATGTGGTCAGCAGCCTCCAGTCTGCTCTGGTCAGAGGAGTCAACCACACCATCGACCTGCTGAAGAGAGCCACCGTCAACATGGCTCCCTACGTCAAGATGAGCAGCAAGAAGATGGACCTGGACATTCCTCTACCCTTCTACTGGAAGACTTTCAGTGAGCTGCCCACGCAGGACAGGCAGTGAGGTGCTTAGGGTTAGGGCTAGTGTTAGGACAGGACAGGCAGTGAGCTGGTTAGGGTTAGGACAGGACAGGACAGGACAGGACAGGACAGGACAGGACAGGACAGGACAGGACAGGACAGGACAGGACAGGACAGGACAGGACAGACAGTGAGCTGGTTAGGGTTAGGGCTAGGACAGGACAGGACAGGCAGTGAGCTGGTTAGGGTTAGGGGCAGGACAGGACAGGACAGGACAGGACAGGACAGGACAGGACAGGACAGGACAGGACAGGACAGGACAGGACAGGACAGGACAGGACAGGACAGGACAGGCAGCGAGCTGGTTAGGACAGGACAGGACAGGACAGGACAGGACAGGACAGGACAGGACAGGACAGGACAGGACAGGACAGGACAGGCAGTGAGCTGGTTAGGGTTAGGGCTAGTGTTAGGACAGGACAGGACAGGACAGGACAGGCAGCGAGATGGTTAGGGTCAGGACAGGACAGGACAGGACAGGACAGGCAGTGAGCTGGTTAGGGCTAGTGTTAGGACAGGACAGACAGTGAGGTGCTTAGGGTTAGGGCTAGTGTGTGTTTAGTCCAGCCAATTTAGCCCGAAATTGTCAATATATTTTAGTCTCAGTTTTAATAATCATAGTTTTCATTAAGTTTCCGTCAGTGTAAAAAGGTTGGTCGACTCCGTTTGGCCAGTATAATACTATACGAGGATTCTTCATTTGTCACGTTTCATATTTAATTCATAGGAGGAGATTTTGATCAAAATGTATTATAGTTATTATAATATGACAGGCCCAGACGTGTTCTATCGTTTTACATTTGGTTAGTTTTCCAATTAGGTTTTCTGACGGCAGAATATCGATAAATTGAATGTAGTCCAGAAGTATTGTATATTATGTTAATTATGCTAATTCATAGCAATATCCAATATCCTTTATTGTACTCTCTCTCCATGGATCAGTCACGCACGCACACGTGCACGCACACACGCACCCACGCATGCGCACACGCACACGTGCACGCACACACGCACCCACGCATGCGCGCACGCACACGCGCCGCCACATCCACAGTATTAGTTGCCATGATGCCAAGCTGAGAGCAATAAATAATTATTGTAAAGACTTTACTTTTTACTGAATGAGCAGAAAATAAGGATGTAGCCTATTACACTGAATGAGGGGGAAATATGTGTGTCATCTCCTTTAATGTTGATCAAAATGTTATGAATAGTTTTTAGCTTTTATATTTGGATAAGATTGTTGTTATGACGTTACAATCTGTGAGTTGATGATGATGATGATGATGATGATGAGGGAAAATAAAAATAAAGATTGAGGTGTTTCATTTTACGATTATCAGTTCAATGTTTTCATCAACAGTCAAATTCACATTCGATTAATGACATCATGCACTGTAATGGTTCATTTATACCGGGCGTCGCATGCCCAGAATAGCAGATCTACAAGCTCACATCTGTGACGTGTTATGACTCAATGAGCTTGTAGATCTGCTACTTTTAGGATTCTACTGACTGGTAAAAGCATTAAGGTTTATATTGTTATGCATTCCAAAATTGGAATAAATAATATTCACATTTTTGGGGATTTCTCTGGAATTGGAAAAGGTTTGAACTTTATAGTGATATAAGACCCTGCCTTCCCTTTGAGCTAGATCTTACCCTTACCCTAGCTTATCTTTGATGAATTGAACAAGGTGGACCCTCTTGTAAACAAGTGTAATGCTTTATTGGGTCGTCCACTCACAGTTAACAGTCTTTGTATTGAGTTTGTGCTTGAAATGTACTGTAATTCTGAAAACTGTTAAATATTTCAATCAATCAACCCATAAACCTATTTGACATGTTGTACTACTTTGAAAAACCTTTTAGAATAGTTCAAATAGCCGATCTACAAGCTCACAACGTGTCGCTGTAGATCGGCTAGGGGCTGCTCACTGTGATCTGAGTTTAAAATGCATTATAAAGGTGGACAATGGCGCCCTCCTGTGGTTGATAACGACAACTGCAGAGAAATACGTTGGCTTGGCTTTAGATACTGCAGTAGCAATTCACGTTAGCTTCATGTTTTCTTACTGAGTTACGAGTTTTATTAGTTGTATTAATTATCTTAGATTGTTTTGTAGTAATAGTACAACATAAACATTAAAGAGCATGTAGTTGTTACTGTACAATACTTTAAAACAGTTTATATGGTGCACACATGCTTAAAATTGCTCTTATTTGCGCCGCCCTCGTTGAAAACAATGTATTTCCAACTCCAGCTTGTCTCAGTTCAGACTGCATGAACAGCTCCGTTTCTGCCCCCTCAATGTCGGCTATTAGATGGCTCTGGGCTCTGGCAGCTCGTAGCTCACAGTGTGTTGACTCACTGACTGAATGAATGTTGTGACAGGATGCAAAACAGTCTCAGCCTGTGAGAGACAACACCAATCATGATCTTCTTTTTCTGTAGTACACAGTACTACCGTACTACGCACACACACACACACACACACACACACACACACACACACACACACACACACACACACACACACACACACACACACACACACACACACACAGGTATTGTAGGACTGCATGGTGATATTTTCTCTAGCAGCAGCATTGTGAATCAGTTGAAGTTGTTCTCTGGTAAGATTAAAAAGTATAAACATCTAAAAGTAAACCAGTGTATTTGAGAGTCATCATATCTCATTGTCACTCTAGATTAAGGTAATGCAGGTAATTGGCACACACTCCCTAAGCAGGCTTCAGGCTTGACCCCCCCCCCCCCCCTCCTACACACACACCTGTGTGTGAGAGACAGACATGTATTTTATTTGGAAATAAAGGAGTGACATTGAACAACTTATATTTATATTTAAGTTTCAAGTTAACCACATAGAAGTCGAGTAGAGGTGATTAATACAGTAATTAGGAAACAGCTGGAGCCCACAGGACTCTTCCAAACCAAAACACAGTTTGTTTATTGACAGAAAGTAAAGTCTCTCTGCATAACTGTGACAACGGTGGATTTGTATGAAACAAAGACTCGACAATGAGAAGCCAAGCTGGTATATTGGTGAGTTTATGGTGATTTACAATCATACTGTATATAAATAACAGGACGTTAAAGTTTGATGAAGGGACAGCAGACATGGCCTCTTCCTCATAGTATTATACTGAGCAAACAGAGACTCTGCTACACCAGGGTACACATGGAACCAAATGGACCCGCATGTGGTTCCATACTACACACTCTCAGAGTCATATATGGTCCAAAGGTTGCTAAAAAATGCTCATCATAAACACCAGGAAGTAAGGGAGAGGCCGTGTGTGTGTGTGTGTGTGTGTGTGTGTGTGTGTGTGTGTGTGTGTGTGTGTGTGTGTGTGTGTGTGTGTGTGTTTCAGTAGTGGTTAAGGCTATGTGTATGTGTGCTGTTATTAAAAAACAAAACAGACGTGTAATAATTTAGAAGATGGTGGTGATGTGTGTGCATTAATGCACAACATTAGATACTTGTGTGTTGTTGGGCTGCTGTGTTGTTTACTGATGTGATCCAATCTGTTGTTGTTCTAGCTATTGCTCTGCTTGTGTTTACTGATGTGATCCAATCTGTTGTTCTATCTATTGTTCTGCTTGTGTTACTGATGTGATCCAATCTGTTGTTCTGTTGCTGTCATTTAGAAACTCAGTGATTGTCTGACTGACAATGAAATACAGATAATATCAATGCTGTTGTTATGTCTGCTGTTGACAGTAACAGTTCAGAGTGCATGTGTCTCTGTAGAGATAATATAGTCTATAATATGTTGTGTTGTGTCTGTTTACAGTAACAGTATAGTATCTCTGTAGAGATATTATAGTCTATAATATGTTGTGTCTGACAGAGCATGTAGGGTCTTGTATATGACCCCAACCTGTTTGACAATTTTAGAGTTATCAAAGCTAAAAAAAATGAGCCTCTGGAGGATGTTACAATGATGATATGAGTGGGGCTTCCTGTCAAACACCTTGAGCGCACTCTTGTGGAGCTGTTCTATGGGTGTGAGAGTAGTCACACCTGTGAAAGACCAGTTTGTGAAACAGTCTCCCAACATCATATCCCTCACTCAGGTGACCCAGCCGGGGTGATCAAGTCACGACTTACGTCCCAGTAGCTACCCTCGATAAGTCCCATTAGGGAAAAACCAGGGCCACACAATCCATTCCTCCTGAACTACTCTCCCGGGACTGGGAGGTACCATTCTGCCTGCTCTCACCAGGTCAGGCCCTGGGCGTTGCACCAGACTCCCAGCACCAGGCACTTTATTCAGTCTCGCGGTCGTATCACGGCATCCTGCATGTGCGTGAGGTTTCAAAATGAATTGGAATAAAAAACAAGTGATGTACGTATAGTCTATAGGCCTACTGTATGTATGGGGTCTGGATGGCCTCTGGGTGAACTCTACTGTATGTATGGGGTCTGGATGGCCTCTGGGTGAACTCTTGCAGTGTGTGATGCCTAGTCGGCGACCGATCGTTTAGTGTGAAAGCCACAACGATATAATGACAGTTGATTAAAAAAAAGACTCCTGTAGTGTGAAATACATAACGATCTGCTGACAGTATGTACAGTGTGTACAGTAGGGGCCATTATGGCCATTCAGGTCTATCTCTTCATGTGTTCATGCTTCATGGTAATATTATAGTCCATTATGTCTGTGGCGAAAGTGGAATTTTGACCAAAATGTCCACCAGGAGTCAGAGTGGCGATGACCCTGTCTATTCCTCATGGCCATTATTCTTTCTTTCTTTCATCCACTCATCATATTTAAAGCAGATCTAATAATAAATACTCATCACATTGTTACTGATACTTGATATCATATAAACTCTAATCACCTAAACTCACAACACGACAACATCAGGGAAAGGCCTTTTTATTTGTAACACATTTCAACAACAAGGCAGTTCAGTGAGTTTCACACTAATCATCAAGCAAAGCTAAATAATAGCTAGTAGTACATAGACTACACTACCCATGATGCATTGGCTGTACGTTACTTCCTGGTTATGAGAAACCATTTCAACAACAATTAAGGCAGTTCAGTGAGTTTTACACATGGCAAGACTACACTACCCATGATGCATTGGCTCTACGTCTCCATCATTAGGCCTATGAGATAAAAGGATATTAGGATAATAAAAACTACTGTAAAATAATAAAGAAATAACATCAATTAAAGTGCAGAAGCGAAAGAAATCAACTCAACGCTATAGTGTCAAACAATGTTTTTGTTTTTAGTTGTGATTTAAAATAACTACAGGAATAGGAGTGACATCAGAGTTTGTTCCACACAGATTAAATGATTTAAAAGAACTATAGGAGTGACTTCAGAGTAGCATTTAAACCATTTAAAGCTTTATAAACCAACAGGAGCATTTTAAACAATTCACAGATTTATAAACCAACAGTAGCATTTTAAACAATTCACAGATATAAACCAACAGTAGTATTTATAGATTATTTCAGGCAGTGTTAAATTAGGATCTCTTGTTAAGTTAAGGATCTGTTGCAGCTTAACGTTAAAATGCATCCAGAGAAAACGAGATGAACACATTTATCCAAGCCTGGCTTGTTTTATTTATGGGGCTGTGCACACATCATTCTCACGGTGACACGGCCCTCACTGAATGTTTTATTGATCTGTGCACACATCATTCTCACGGTGACACGGCCCTCACTGAATGTTTTATTGATCTGTGCACACATCATTCTCACGGTGACACGGCCCTCACTGAATTAACTCAACTACTAGTCTACTTGCCAGCCCTTAACAAACTCTACATGCTGCAGAGGGCCTACGCACATCTGGAGAAAAAGGGGAGCATGGTGAGGATCATGTTCTTTGATTTCTCCAGTGCGTTCAACACCATCCGGCCCCCCCTGCTTGCTGAGAAGCTTGCTTCCATGCATGTGGACCACAACCTGGTGGAATGGATTACCAACTATCTCACCCTGAGACCACAGTATGTGCGGCTACAAGGCTGCCAGTCAGAGGTGGTGATGGGAAGCATTGGAGTACCCCAGGGAACCGTTCTGTCACCTTTTCTGTTCACCATTTACACCTCCGACTTCAGCTTCAACTCGCCAACATGCCACCTCCAGAAGTTCTCTAATGACTCCTCCATTGTGGGCTGCATCACTGAGGACAAAGACGGGGAGTACAGGAGCGTGGTGGAGAACTTCATCGGCTGGGCAGAACAGAACCACAGGTCTACTGTTGAACATTAAAAAGACGAAAGAGCTGGTGTTGGATGCCAGGCGGAGCAAGAGGAGGACCCCAGTACCCATCACCATCCAGGGAGAGGAGGTAGAGATTCCTACAAGTTCTCCTACAAGTTCCTGGGTGTCCACCTGAACAAGGACCTGGACTGGAGAGACAACACAGAGGCTGTCTACAAGAAGGGACAGAGCAGACTGTACCTCCTGAGGAGGCTCAAGTCCTTTGGAGTGTGTAGCAGGCTACTGGTGATGTTCTACCAGTCTGTTGTGGCCAGCGTTCTATTCTACGCAGTGGTATGCTGGGGAGGGGGCATCAAGGCCGGTGAGCTCAACAGGCTCAATAAAATTATAAAGAAGGCCAGCTCTGTTGTCGGCCTCCGAATGGAGAGACTGCAGACAGTCGCGGAGAGGAGACGATGCACACGGAACGTTACAGACTCTCTTTTATGCCTACTGCCATCAGACTATTCAATGCAAATGCATAAGAACTGCCCCCCCCCCCCAAATGGAATATGGTCCTTGGTTGTCCTGGTCTTGTGTGATTATGTCCATTTGCGTCTGTTTTGTGTTTTTTCTGTCTGTCCAGTAGTTTTTGAGCTTTTATGCACTTAATGCTGTTCCCTCAGGGATTAATAAAGTACATCTCATCTCATCTCATCACCTCTCAAACCTGTCTACTCACTCTGTGTCTCAGAGGAGCGACTGCATGGCTAAACTAAACTGCTCTGATTCTGAACCCAGGATGGTGTTTCCTGATGAACTCTTCCCTGAACCTTGAAATCCCCGAAGTGTGATTCTCATCTTAGAGAGTTTCTCACTAGAGCCTGGAAATACAAGATAAATAGTCTTAAGTTATTTCATATTAATTTTAATGTGATTATCTCATGCAGTAGATTATTATCATATTAATCATTGATTGGTTAACCTGAAGATGAGGTCATCTCTGCACTTTTACTGTTCTTCTTCTACCTCTGTCATGTGACCAGAAATCTAGGAAAATAAACATCACAGATTATGAAAAAATATATAACTTCTAAGTGTTTGTGTGCGTGCCTGTGTGTCTGTGTGTGACTGTGTGTGACTGTGTGTGTGTGTGTGTGTGTGTGTGTGTGTGTGTGTGTGTGTGTGTGTGTGCGTGTGTGCGTGTGTGTGTGTGTGTGTGTGCGTGTGTGCGTGTGTGTGTGTGTGTGTGTGTGTGTGTGTGTGTGTGTGTGTGTGTGTGTGCGCACGTCAGAGAGCTACAGAGGTTAAAGTCCTGTCAGTCATGTATTATTATCTCATCTGAACTTGAGCGTGCGCGTGTCTATGAGCGTGCACGTTGTCTTTGAGCGTGCACATTGTCTTTGAGCGTGCACGTTGTCTTTGAGCGTGCACGTTGTCTTTGAGCGTGCACGTTGTCTTTGAGTGTGCACGTTGTCTTTGAGCGTGCACATGTCTTTGAGCGTGCACGTTGTCTTTGAGCGTGCACGTTGTCTTTGAGCGTGCACGTTGTCTTTGAGCGTGCACGTTGTCTTTGAGTGTGCACATTATCTTTGAGCGTGCACGTTGTCTTTGAGCGTGCACGTTGTCTTTGAGCGTGCACGTTGTCTTTGAGTGTGCACATTATCTTTGAGCGTGCACGTTGTCTTTGAGCGTGCACGTTGTCTTTGAGCGTGCATGTGCCATGAGCATGCACGTGCCTTTGAACGTGCACGTGCCTTTGAACGTGCACATGCCTTTGAGCGTGCACGTGCCTTTCATTCCGGCCAATCACAATTTGCGTCCTCACTTTTGTCTTTAATGTCCGTGTTTACACAAACCCTCAAAGCTGAACATAGGAGGGGATAGCGCCCCTCAAAGCTGAACATAGGAGGGGATAGCGCCCCTCAAAGCTGAACATAGGAGGGGATAGCGCCCCTCAAAGCTGAACATAGGAGGGGATAGCGCCCCTCAAAGCTGAACATAGGAGGGGATAGCGCCCCTCAAAGCTGAACATAGGAGGGGATAGCGCCCCTCAAAGCTGAACATAGGAGGGGATAGCGCCCCTCAAAGCTGAACATAGGAGGGGATAGCGCCCCTCAAAGCTGGACATAGGAGGGGATAGCGCCCCTCAAAGCTGGACATAGGAGGGGATAGCGCCCCTCAAAGCTGAACATAGGAGGGGATAGCGCCCCTCAAAGCTGAATATAGGAGGGGATAGCGCCCCTCAAAGCTGAACATAGGAGGGGATAGCGCCCCTCAAAGCTGAACATAGGAGGGGATAGCGCCCCTCAAAGCTGAACATAGGAGGGGATAGCGCCCCTCAAAAATAACAACGCTATTTCACAATCTAGCAGAAAGCTGGTGAAATTAGCTATAGTTTGCTTTTAAACAAAGACAATGTGATAGAAAACCTTAGTTCATAGGGCTGTGGACAGTTCAGAGACCTGTCTACTCACTGTGTCTCAGAGGAGGTTCAGAAACCTGTCTCTGTGTCTCAGGAGGGTTGTGGACAGTTCAGAAACCTGTCTCTGTGTCTCAGAGGGCTGTTGACAGTTCAGAAACCTACACACACCTATAGACCCTTAAGGGTCCATTTGGTTCCCACCTCAAAGATCAGTCCACAGAACCACAGCTCCCTCCGGTGGACATTCAGGGCCTTTGTGTGTGACGTCACAGACTCTTTGTGTGTCTGTCATAACGTCACAGACTCTTTGTGTGTCTGTCATAACGTCACAGACTCTTTGTGTGTCTGTCATAACGTCACAGACTCTTTGTGTGTCTGTCATAACGTCACAGACTCTTTGTGTGTCTGTCATAACGTCACAGACTTACACCCGTCCTGGTGGAGATATCCGTTCCTCTGAGGTCACCGCCGTAGGCTGCGTTGACGCCCATATATGGTCCGAGGTTTGTGCTCCCATCTGTTACAACACAGCCCTGCTGGAACGTCACCGTTTATTATTCGCCACTTTGTTATTCCACCAATAGAGAAGTTCACAGCACGTTTACACAAAGCCGGGAGGGCAAAAATACCATTTTCGTAACTCGGCGTTCGATAGTACAGAAGATATTTTTTGCAGAGTTCCCGTCGGAGGCGAAGACAAAGTGACATATGGTGTTGGAACCATGAGAAGGTCAGCGGACGTCAACAGGCCGGACAGAAGCCCGGTGAACGGGACAGGCCATCTCCGTCCTCCAGACGGAGGACTGAAGTCCAGCGACGTCCAGATGGCGACGTACCAGAAGATGTCGGAGATGCAGCAGAGCCACGACGAGGAGAGGAATCGGCTGCTGGAGGACTTGTCCTCCATGAAGGAGCGGACGGAGAGACTGGAGCGCGCTCTCCTGAGCAGAATGCAGGACACCACCAACCTGCAGCAAGAGAAGCAGCACGAGAAGCAGCGGCTGGCTATCCAGACGGGACAACTGGAGAAGGAGCTGCAGCTGGCCAGGGAGGAGCTCCGAACCAACCACGCACATTGGGAAATGGAGGAGGAGGAGTGGGGGAAGGAGAAACAGGGCCTGGCGGGGGAACGGGACGCCTTGGCGGGAGACAACGAGGCTCTGCGTCGGACCAACCTGGAACTCCAGAAGCAACTGGAGCTGCCGGCGAAGGAACCGGGAAGCAAAGATGCCCATAGGTCAACGGGGAAGGACCAATGGGGACGGGGCAGACGGGGACTGGCCGGAGGAATGGACGATTTGGTCCTGAAGAACGAGCAGCTGCAGACGCAGCTGCAGACGCAGTCCCTGAAGAACGAGCAGCTGCAGACGCAGCTGCAGACGCAGTCCCTGAAGAACGAGCAGCTGCAGACGCAGTCCCTGAAGAACGAGCAGCTGCAGACGCAGCTCGACTTCACTCAGGAAGAACTGCGAAACAAACATTGTCATTGGTCAACGGAGGAGGAGAAATGGGAGGACGAGAGGCGAGGATTGGCCAGAGAAAAGGCGGATTTGGTCCTGAAGAACGAGCAGTTCAAACTCGCCAAGGAGGATCTGACGACCGTACGTGACCACGAGGACAAGAAATGGGGGCAGGAGAGACGGGGACTGCTCAGAGAAAATGAGGCTCTGGAGAAGATAAATGTGCAACTCCAGACGCAAGTGGAGCTCGTCCAGGAGGAAATGAGGACCAGAGACACTCACCTGTCCATAAAGACGGAGCAGTGGGGCGGCGAGAGACGGGGACTGGCCGCAGAAAGGGACGCTTTGCTCGCGGAGAACGCTCGTCTTCAGAAACGGCTGGAGTTCACCCGGGGAGAACTGCAAGCCAATGAGAGCCACTGGGCGACGCGTGGGCCGTCTGGAGAAAGGGAGGACATGGTCGCTCCACTCCGGAAGCGACTGGAGCTCTCCCAGCAAGAGCTGGACAACGGGACTTCCAAAGACGCTCACTGGTTGTCGGAGAAGGAGAAATGTGAGGAGGAGAGACAGAGACTTTGTGCAGAAAAAGAGGCTTTGGTTGAGACGAACGGTCGACTCCAAAAGCAGC
>NC_139718.1:485000-498159 GCF_964188405.1 Protomyctophum parallelum | reverse complement strand
GCGGACTGGTTGAAGAGCGGCAGGATTTGGTTCTGAAGAATGGACAGCTCCAGAACCATCTGGACGCCACCAGGGAAGAGCTACTAACGACCGCGAGAAGCAACGAAGCCCGTTGGTCAGCGGAAAAGAAGGATTGGGCGATGGAGAGACAAGGACTGGCCAGGGACAAGGGTCGACTCCAGGAGCTGTTTGACACCATCCAGGAAGAACTGAGAACCAAAGATCTCCATTGGTCGGCGGAGGAGGAGAAACGGGTCGAGGAGAGACAGAGACTGGCCAGAGACAACCGGGCTTTGACGGAGCAGAAGGGACGACTCCGGGAGCAGGTCTCCCGAATCGAGGGCGAACTGAGAACCACGAAAAAGCACCACAGACTCGTGTCGGTCAACAGAGAAGGAGCAATGGGCGGAGGAGAGACGGACACTCGCAGCGGAGAAGGAGGATTCACTCGTGAAGAGGGGTCAACTGCAGAAGCAACTGGACCTCATCCAGGAGCAACTGAGAAGCAAAGAGGTCCGTTGGTCAACGGAGGAGGAGAATGGGTCAAGGAGAGAGAGGGACTGGCTGGAGAGAAGGAGGCTTTGGACCGAGCAGAACGGAAGACTCCAGGAGCAGAATGGAAGACTCCAGGAGCAGGACGGAAGACTCCAGGAGCAGGACGGAAGACTCCAGGAGCAGGTGTCCCTCATGGAGGAGGAACTGAGAAAGATGACCATCAAGCTTTCCTCACTGGACGGCGGAGGAGGAGGAAATGGGCGAAGGAAGAGAGAGGACTCGCCGGAGAGAAGGAGGCTTTGGCCGACGCGAACGGACAACTGCAGAAGCAACGGAAGATCCTCCAGGAAGAACTGAGGACCCGAAATGTGCGTGGGTCAACGGAGAAGGAGGCGTGGGGGCAGGAGAGACAGGGGCTGGCTGCAGAGAAGGAGGCGTGGGGGCAGGAGAGACAGGGGCTGGCTGCAGAGAAGGAGGCCTGGGGAAGGAGAGACAGGGCTGGCTGCAGATAAGGAGGCCTGGGGGAAGGAGAGACAGGGGCTGGCTGCAGAGAAGGAGGCTATCACCGACATGAACGAACAGCTCCAGAAGAACCTGCAACTCGCCAAGGAAGAGCTGAGGACTAAGGAGGCTCATTGGTCGATGGAGGAAGATAATTGGCTGAAGGAGAAACATGGACTGGCTGCAGAAAGGAAAGAGTTGCTTACGGAGAACGAACAACTGCAGAAGCAACTTTACCTCAACCTGGAAGAACTGAGGAGCAACGATTTTGATTGGTCAGGGAGAAGGAGAAATGGGCCAATGAGGAGACTGCTGTTTTCCGGACACAAGGAGGCTTTGGTTCTGAAGAACGGTAAACTCCAGAAGGACTTGGAGCTCACTCAGGAGGAACTGAATGTCATGAGAACGAAAGAAGCTCATTGGTCGATGGAGGAGGAGAAATGGGCCGGAGAAAGGAGGCCTTGGCTGTGGCGAATGGGCAGCTCCAGAAACAGCTGGACCTCACCAGGAGGACATGAGGACCATGAAAACCACCTTCGCAGACGAGGAGGAGAAATGGGGGCAGGAGCGACGGGGGCTCGCTGGAGAAAACAAGGCTCTGGTCGAGACCCACGCGCGACTGCAGAAGAAACTGGAGATCACAGAGGATGAGCTGAGGAACAAGGACGCTCACCGGTCGACCGAGAAGGACAGGTGGCGGGAGGAGAGGCAGGGAACTGGCCGCAAAAATGGAGGATCTGTTCGCGAAGAACGGAAGACTTCAGGAGCAACTGGAGTTCTTCCAGGAGGGCCTGAGAAGTCACGAGCAGAAGTGGGGACGCGAGAGACAGGCTGGCTACGGAGAGGGAAGGGTTGGCTCTAAAGAACGGACAACTCCAGTACCAACTGGAGCTGGCCAAGGAAGAACTGAAAAGCACGTACGCCCGGTGGTCGAAGGAGGAACGGCGGAGCGGACGGCTCCAGGCGCAGCTGGACAGCACCGGGGACGCCTGGGGCAGGGAGAGACGGGGGCTGAGCGGAGACAAGGAGGCTCTGCTCCTGAGGAGCGGACAGCTCCAGGCGCAGCTGGAGCTCGCCCAGAAGGAGCTGAGAACGGCGTGCGCTCATTGGCTGGCGGAGGAGAGAGGTGGGGCGAGGAGAAACTGGGGCTGGCCGGGGAGAGCGAGGCTCTGGCCCGGAGGAACCGGAAGCTCCAGAAGCAGCTGGACCGCGACGACGAGGACATGAGGACCATGATGAGGACCATGAGCGACCGTGTGCTGCACTTCCGGCAGAAGTCCAAGCCCGGTCCACCGTCGCCACGGAAACCGCAGATAAACAGACGTCGTGAGATGTCCCGATACTGTATCGGTGTCGGAACAGCATCGGAAGAGCGTCAGCTCTTATTTGGTCATATCGGTATCGGCAAATATGCCAGTCTAACCACCGATCCGACACAGGCGTAAGGGTTTGACACTATGGCAGGTAAATAAAATGTTAGGTCATGTGGAGTTTGCTTTGGAGTTGCCCAAACTGCTGAATCTGCTATAACACAACAAGATATAGCTAGATAGCTATAAACACAACACGAGATATATAGCTAGATAGCTATAAAGTAAACACAACATGTGATATATAGCTAGGTAGCTATAAACACAACATGTGATATATAGCTATGTAGCTATAAACACAACATGTGATATATAGCTAGATAGCTATAAACACAACATGTGATATATAGCTATGTAGCTATAAACACAACATGTGATATATAGCTAGATAGCCATAAACACAACATGTGATATATAGCTAGGTAGCTATAAACACAACATGTGATATATAGCTAGATAGCTATAAACATGTGTGATATATAGCTAGATAGCTATAAACACAACATGTGGTATGTAGCTAGATAGATGGATTTGATCAATCTTATCCTAAACCTAACCTTACGTTATCCTAGCCCTAACCGTTAAAAATGTTGTGATCACGGGATTTCTGTGCGTGATCTTTGTTGATCCTGGGATCATTCTCAGGCTGCGACAGGTATCAGTCAACAGGCCCGTCTAGAGTTTAAATGGACAGGTATCAGTCAACAGGCCCGTCTAGAGTTTAAATGGACAGGTATCAGTCAACAGGCCCGTCTAGAGTTTAAATGGACAGGTATCAGTCAACAGGCCCGTCTAGAGTTTAAATGGACAGGTATCAGTCAACAGGCCCGTCTAGAGTTTGAATGGACAGGTATCAGTCAACAGGCCCGTCTAGAGTTTAAATGGACAGGTATCAGTCAACAGGCCCGTCTAGAGTTTGAATGGACAGGTATCAGTCAACAGGCCCGTCTAGAGTTTAAATGGACAGGTATCAGTCAACAGGCCCGTCTAGAGTTTAAATGGACAGGTAGCCTATCAGTCAAAAGAGAGACATCAAAGAGCAAGGATTGATGGGGTAGGATCAACATATGGAATGTCAGAACAGGTCAGCTTCATATATGGAGATCTAAGGGTTTGAGATTGTTAGTCTTCATCAGGTGTCGATATCTACACCTTTTCAAGTCAAGAATCCCCACAATTATATGTATTTTAGCCGCAAATATTTTTCTAAATATGTTCATGTTTTTTTTCAAAAAAGAGTAGATCTACAAGCTCATAGCGAGCTCTATGAGCTTGTCTGGTGGTCATTGGCTTAATTTATTCGATCATTCTCACGACAACACTAACAATTATTCATTACATAAAGGAACTGTTAAATCGCTTTAGAACTGAACTACAAATTACAATAAATTTCACTTTTCAATAGCAAAGTGAAATGTCAATTTCAGCTGTCTTTATAAGTCTGTGGTTGTACTGTTACTGTACATGTATTGCAAACTGCTGAGGGAAGCGACACACGGGCACCGCTTAACATATGTGGATGTACTCAAGAATGACGCAGGAGCGCAAAGCACCAACGAGCTGGTCAGATGTATGGAGAACCATCTGGAAGAACTGTCCAGATGTATGGAGAACCAGGATGACTGGAAGCAACGATCGCTAACCCTAATCCTAACCGCAGGGCTGGTCTGAGGACGACCTAGAGAGATCTGGGTGGCCAGCCATCTTTATAATATAGGCTGGCCACTGAATATACAGAAGCATCTTCTACTATTTTGTGGAAAGACGGGAAACAAGAAATTCTGAACAGAACCGTATATTTTACTAGGGCTTACAGTCCTTTTCTAACAGAACAGGAAGGCAATTGACCCTTTTACCAATAAAATCACAATAAATAAACTGCGTACCGTCACTTTAAAAGTGTAATTGTGTCTCCCCGGGCAGCGCTGATTGGCAGGTATCAATACACGTTTAAACGGACATGTTTGGGCCAGCGTACATTTATGTATTGATCGCCTCTTGTCTTGATTGTTTAAACATGACGCCATGGGCCGCTATGCTCCATAACTCCATCCTCCCGCGCACTCAGATCAGCCAACGCAGGGAAGCTGGAAGTACCCTCACTAAAAACGCCGGGACAACGCTCCACACGTCCCAAACTCTTCTCCCTTCTGGCTCCAAAACTGTGGAATGCACTTCCCATTGCAGTCAGAACTGCAGCATCACTCCCAATCTTCCGCCGTAGCCTGAAAACCCACCTTTTCAGACTCCATCATGGCCCTTAGCACTTACCCTAAACCCTTAGATAGCATTTCTGTTGGATTATATAGCATTTGATACAGACTTATAGCATGTTATGTAGACAGCACTGTAATTGTATTGTATGTAGTCATAGCACGCCATAGTACACATATATAGCATAGTAGTAAAGATGTTTAGTTTATATGTATAGTGTATGTATAGTTTCACTATATAAATATTCCACTGTTACTTTCTTAGCTTACGCATGTTTCATGATAAATGCTTTTTATGTGATGTATTCCCATGCTTTGTTCTTGCTTAAATGTAAGTCGCTCTGGATTAAGAGCGTCTGCTAAATGCCTAAATTGTAAATTGTATAACAGGCTTGAGAAACCCAAAGTTGATTGATAATGTCCGGGTACTCGATAAGCTGGTTATCTGATTTTATTCCTGGTATCGGTTATCGAGCTCTTTCCCTAATCTTTATGAGAGACTGCATGTTATTGTGGTGAATGTGTTGCAGAGAAGACATCCTGAATAAGATGTGATTCTGAATGTGTTGCAGAGAAGACATCCTGAATAAGATGTGAATCTGAATGTGTTGCAGAGAAGACATCTTGAATAAGATGTGATTCTGAATGTGTTGCAGAGAAGACATCTTGAATAAGATGTGATTCTGAATGTGTTGCAGAGAAGACATCTTGAATAAGATGTGATTCTGAATGTGTTGCAGAGAAGACATCTTGAATAAGATGTGATTCTGAATGTGTTGCAGAGAAGACATCCTGAATAAGATGTGAATGTGTTCAGGGTTGGAGGAGAGAGAGGCCAAACTAACAGGCTAACAGGTTAACGGGCTAACGGGCTGACGGGCTGACGGGCTGACGGGCTGACGGGGTAACGGGGTAACGGGGTAACAGGGTAACAGGCTAACGGGCTGACAGGCTGACGGGGTAACAGGGTAACGGGCTAACGGGCTAACGGGGTAACGGGGTAACAGGGTTGGAGGAGAGAGAGGCCAAACTAACAGGGTAACAGGGTAACAGGCTAACAGGCTAACAGGCTAACGGGCTAACGGGGTAACGGGCTAACGGGCTAACGGGGTAACGGGGTAACGGGGTAACAGGGTTGGAGGAGAGAGAGGCCAAACTAAACGGGCCATGAAGCCCCTGAAGTATATTTCCTAACAACTTAAGAGAGAAGAGTCTGACGACCGACAGGCCAAAGTTTCCAAGTCCATTTTATTATCAGAGCTCAGTGTACAAAAACAGCATCGCAGCCAGGCAGGGGCTGGAGCCCCATGCATGCACCCAGCCAGCCTCACGGCTTGTGGGCCTAACACACAGTTACAGACATTTCAGTAGAGTTTTATACAGGTCAGAACAAAGAGATCAAAGGGAAATGGCAAAAGGTGGTTCCCAAACCCCCAGACCCAAATTGTTCCCTTATATGGTGGTGGTCACCAGGAAGAACAGTAGGTGCTTGCTATCAATAGGTCAGATCTTTAGGGTCCCTGCTAATTTCTCCTGCAGCTGTCCCAACAATAGGCGTTGGTCAGAGCAGAAGTTAAGTCTCTCATTTGAACAGAGACAACCTAAAACAGTTATTTGAGCTATATTAATTGTGAATTGTGTTTTCCATATGCATCACCCCTCTGAACGAAGCGTCACAATGAGGTGTAGAAGTGGAAGACATGTAGAGGAGAGTCCTGTAGAGTGAGTGAGTGTGTGTGTGTGTGTGTGTGTGTGTGTGTGTGTGTGTGTGTGTGTGTGTGTGTGGGTGTGTGGGTGTGTGGGTGTGTGTGTGTGTGTGTGTGTGTGTGTGTGTGTGTGTGCAGCAATAGCAACACAGGGGTGTCCTGTCGTGTGTGTGCGTGTGTGTGTGTGTGTGTGTGTGTGTGTGTGTGTGTGTGTGTGTGTGTGTGTGCGTGCGTGCGGACATTCAAGCAGAGGAGATGGCTCTTCAATGCCCCGAGGTAAATCACACCGATGCTAATGAGAGTGAAAAGGGAGCCCCCCCCCCTCCCCCCGGAGCCCCCCCGGCTCTGAACAATGGCCTCCCACCTGACTGAATGCTATCTGTTGAAACATCAAGGAAACACTATCCTTGAATTAACAATCGATGGTCTAACCCTAACCCTAACCCGGCCATGAAAGATGTTAAGTGTCTTTAGCTGGAAGGAGAGTCTTCTGGAAACACAGTGTCTGAGCTGGAAGGAGAGTCTTAGAACACAGCTGGGAGGTTTTAAAAACTCCCGTCTTAGTTCAACAAAACCCAACGACCTGAGAAGTCCCTCTGCCAGACGAGGTAAGATGTCCTTCGCTATCACACATATATAAAACACATTTTATAACCCTAACCCTATAAAACACATTGTATAACCCTAACCCTATAAAACACATTGTAAACCCTAACCCTATAAAACACATTGTAAACCCTAACCCTAACCCTATAAAACACATTTTATAACCCTAACCCTGAGAAGTCCTTCTGCCAGACGAGGTAAGGTCTCCTTCGCTATCATTCAAACACCTTTTGTGAAGCTGTTCGTTTGGTATTTTGAGCCGATTTGAATATATTACATGATTTACGAAGCTGAATATGAAGTGAAATTGAGGTTCCTATTGCATTGGCCTGTTTGGACTGTTATAATATGATTTGACAAATAAATGATGAATTAATTATTATGGGCACTGGGGACATCTGGGCAGCTCGATGTTCAATTGGCTATTTTGTCCAAAATGTTAAATATATATATATATATTTGAAAGATTTTCTTACAGTAAGTAATGTAAGGTATACCTGATGTGAACACAGTGAACTAAAATGTATCCTTCGACTTCTTGTTTATGCCCCAAGTTGTCTGGATATGCAGGCTTAATAATGTTTTAATAATGGTTTAAAAATGTCAGGATATGCAGGTTAGGGTTAGGTTACATATGCAGGTTTTGTAGCAATTTAGACCTTAATTGTGGAATGTTTAAGCATGTTCTAATAATGTGTAACACCCGGGAATCGAACCCAGGTCTCCCTTGTTTCAAGGTCAGCATCTTAACCACTGAGCCAAGGTCATTATTGAGTTGGCATGCTATAGTCAGTATAGTGTGTCACATGACAGGTTTACAACTAAAACACTTTACACACCCGTAACGTAAGGGTCCATTTGGTTACACGTGTTACACTCTCAGAGTCACAGACCCGTAAGGGTCCATTTGGTTACACGTGTTACACTCTCAGAGTCACAGACCCGTAAGGGTCCATTTGGTTACACATGTTACACTCTCAGAGTCACAGACCCGTAAGGGTCCATTTGGTTCCATTTGTACACTCTCAGAGTCACAGACCCGTAAGGGTCCATTTGGTTACACGTGTTACACTCTCAGAGTCACAGACCTGTAAGGGTCCATTTGGTTCCATGTGTTACACTCTCAGAGTCACAGACCCGTAAGGGTCCATTTGGTTCCATGTGTTACACTCTCAGAGTCACAGACCCATAAGTGTCCATTTGGTTACACGTGTTACACTCTCAGAGTCACAGACCCATAAGGGTCCATTTGGTTCCATTTGTACACTCTCAGAGTCACAGACCCGTAAGTGTCCATTTGGTTACACGTGTTACACTCTCAGAGTCACAGACCCGTAAGTGTCCATTTGGTTACACGTGTTACACTCTCAGAGTCACAGACCCGTAAGGGTCCATTTGGTTCCATTTGTACACTCTCAGAGTCACAGACCCGTAAGTGTCCATTTGGTTACACGTGTTACACTCTCAGAGTCACAGACCTGTAAGGGTCCATTTGGTTCCATTTGTACACTCAGAGTCACAGACCTGTAAGGGTCCATTTGGTTCCATGTGTTACACTCTCAGAGTCACAGACCCGTAAGGGTCCATTTGGTTCCATTTGTACACTCTCAGAGTCACAGACCTGTAAGGGTCCATTTGGTTCCATTTGTACACTATCAGAGTCACAGACCTGTAAGGGTCCATTTGGTTCCATTTGTACACTCTCAGGCCCCTTTTCCACCAGTTGGTTCCCAATGTGAACCGGTTCAGTTCTTTTTGGTTTTTAGTCCATGAGCCAGAGCTCCAAAATTGGAACTTTAATTATGAATTGAGTGTGCAAAACCATACCTATATTAGATTGTTATCACCATGAAACTTCCCCAATTGAGTACTTACACGAAGACAATGATTTATTATATTACAAATTTTACATTTTTAAATATGCAAATGAGGCATCATGTTGCAAAATAATCAAAAATATGAAAAAGGTACTACTGTGGAAGGGTTATCATGTATTAATTTACTTGTATTGATCCTATAAACAATTTAATATAGGGTATAGTTAGCCCACCAATTTTGGAGTTCTGGCTCCAAAACCAAAAAGAACTGAACCGGTTGCCATTGGGAACCAACTGGTGGAAAAGGGGTCTCAGAGTTACAGACCCGTAAGGGTCCATTTGGTTCCATTTGTACACTCTCAGAGTTACAGACCCGTAAGGGTCCATTTGGTTCCATTTGTACACTCTCAGAGTTACAGACTCGTAAGGGTCCATTTGTGTGTGCTTCTTCCCCAGATGTGTGTGTGGCGTGCTATACCTGTATGTATATATATACTATATATATATATATATATATATATATATATATATAATATAAGTGTTAATCTTCCCCAGATGTCCATGCTGGTGTTCCTGGTGTTTCTGGTGCTGCCGCTGTGCGCTTCTTTTCCTCAAGGTATCGTACTCTATCCTGTGATTGGTTCCTGGTTATATCAGAGCCGTGATTGGTTCATGGTTCTATCAGAGCTGTGATTGGTTCATGGTTGTATCAAAGCCGTGATTGGTTCATGGTTGTATCAGAGCTGTGATTGGTTCATGGTTGTATCAAAGCCGTGATTGGTTCATGGTTGTATCAGAGCTGTGATTGGCTCATGGTTCTATCAGAGCTGTGATTGGGTACTCAAAGTACTGTACTCTATCCAGGTGTGATCTCACCTCACAGATAAAATGTTCACGTTCTCAGATTACATTATGATTACAGATTACATTATGATTACAGATTACATTGTGATTACAGATTACATTGTGTTCAGACCTCACAGATAAGATGTTTACAGTGTTTAATCAGACAAGTGTGTGTCCAGTGGAAACCTCGTATGAATCTGATCTCAGGTCAGAATGGGTTAACACTACATTGTGATCTCACAGACCTCACAGATAAGATGTTCACGTTCCCAGACCAGACCAACATCGCTCACGTCAAACTGAACACGACCTTTGACACCTTCAAAGCTGTCACCGTCTGTCTGAGGTAAGTAATCCATAGATTACACTGTGTCTGAAGTAAGTAATCCATAGATTACACTGTGTCTCAAGTAAGTAATCCATAGATTACACTGTGTCTGAAGTAAGTAATCCATAGATTACACTGTATCTGAAGTAAGTAATCCATATATTACACTGTGTCTGAAGTAAGTAATCCATAGATTACACTGTGTCTGAAGTAAGTAATCTATAGATTACACTGTGTTGTCTATGTAAATAGTTAACTCCCGCATGGGGCAGGTCTTAGCTGGGAAGAAGAGAAGCTCAGTCTGGTCTGGGTTCAGTTTGAGGTGGTGAGAAGACATCCACTCATTCCACAGTGAGATGTCAGCCAGGCTTGAGGTGGTGAGAAGACATCCACAGTGAGATGTCAGCCAGGCGTGCAGTGATGCACTCTTTCACCTGACTAGCAGAGAGGGGGGGTAGGATAGAAACAGTTGAATGTCATCGGCATAGCAGTGATGTTCTCCATGCTCTCTCCATGTTCTCTCCATGTTCTCTCCATGTTCTCTCCATGTTCTCCATGCTCCAGGTCCTTCACGGACCTCCAGAGGGCCCACGTGCTGTTCTCCATGACCAACCCGGCCAACAACCACGCCTTCGCCATCTTCAAGATCTCCAGCACAGACAGCTTCTACCTGCACGTGGCCTCCTACTACCTCTATTTCTCTGGCCACCAGGTACATTTTTAACCCATTCTGACCTGAGATCAGATTCATACGAGGTTTCCACTGGACACACACTGGTCTGATGAACCCATTCTGACCTGAGATCAGATTCTAAAAAAATTCAGTCGTTCTTCGATTTTTCAAAAATAACATTCAACTGTTTATTACGTCATCATTGAGAGCTAGTTATACATATACTATGCATATGTATATGTAATTTGTAAGTTGATTAGCGGTAAACTGTGGTTACTTTGCGCCGTCCCGCCAATTTAGATTTTGACATATGCACCGTCCCAGCAAATGACGTCATTACGTCACCACCATAGAAAACCATTGGTTTTCAGGTTCAGGTTCAGGTTTATTTGTCATTTGTATAGATACAGAGTATACATACAATTAAATTTATTTTGCTCAGAGCACTCTCCGTCTTACATACACAGGACATAAACAAACATCTATAGTGCAAGAAAAGACAAAAAACAGTAAAAGAAAGTGCAAGTGAAGTTTTATACATATACATAGTATATGTATAACTAGCTCTCAATGATTACGCAATAAAGATGTGGATTAAAGGACCCAATGCCAGAGTGTAATTGGTTTTCGATGGTGACGTAATGACGATATGTTTTAGTGTCGGGAGGATTAAAGGTAATGCTCCTGTGTCTACATGTATGTAATCTGGCACCACTGCCGTATCAGGCACAGTTTGCTGGGACGGTGCATACTCATCAAAAGTGGCGGGACGGCTGGGACGGTGCATACGAGTCCCGGGCGAAACTAGTACTTGCGCGCTCTGCCTGCGCAAGTAATTACCTCTACTTCTCTGGCCACCAGTACAACAGCTGGAACCACCTCTGACCTTTGACCTCTGACCCTAACCTCTAGTACAAGATGAACGGCTGGAACCACCTCTGACCTTTGACCTCTGACCTCTGACCCTAACCTCTAGTACAAGATGAACGGCTGGAACCACCTCTGACCTTTGACCTCTGACCTCTGACCCTAACCTCTAGTACAAGATGAACGGCTGGAACCCCCTCTGCGCCACCTGGGACTCCAAGAACGGCCTGGCCCAGATGTGGGTGGACGGGCAGCCCACCACGCGCAAGCTGATCAGGCCCGAGGAGGTCCTCAAGGGGTCCCCCATCATCATGATAGGACAGGTAGGAGGAGGGGTCCCCCATCATCATGATAGGACAGGTAGGGGGAGGGGTCCCCCATCATCATGATAGGACAGGTAGGAGGAGGGGTCCCCGATCATCATGATAGGACAGGTAGGAGGAGGGGTCCCCCATCATCATGATAGGACAGGTAGGAGGAGGGGTCCCCCATCATCATGATAGGACAGGTAGGGGGAGGGGTCCCCCATCATCATGATAGGACAGGTAGGAGGAGGGGTCCCCCATCATCATGATAGGACAGGTAGGGGGAGGGGTCCCCCATCATCATGATAGGACAGGTAGGAGGAGGGGTCCCCCATCATCATGATAGGACAGGTAGGGGGAGGGGTCCCCCATCATCATGATAGGACAGGTAGGGGGAGGGGTCCCCCATCATCATGATAGGACAGGTAGGGGGAGGGGTCCCCCATCATCATGATAGGACAGGTAGGGGGAGGGGTCCCCCATCATCATGATAGGACAGGTAGGGGGAGGGGTCCCCCATCATCATGATAGGACAGGTAGGGGGAGGGGTCCCCCATCATCATGATAGGACAGGTAGGAGGAGGGGTCCCCCATCATCATGATAGGACAGGTAGGGGGAGGGGTCCCCCATCATCATGATAGGACAGGTAGGGGGAGGGGTCCCCCATCATCATGATAGGACAGGTAGGGGGAGGGGTCCCCCATCATCATGATAGGACAGGTAGGGGGAGGGGTCCCCCATCATCATGATAGGACAGGTAGGAGGAGGGGTCCCCCATCATCATGATAGGACAGGTAGGGGGAGGGGTCCCCCATCATCATGATAGGACAGGTAGGAGGAGGGGTCCCCCATCATCATGATAGGACAGGTAGGGGGAGGGGTCCCCCATCATCATGATAGGACAGGTAGGGGGAGGGGTCCCCCATCATCATGATAGGACAGGTAGGGGGAGGGGTCCCCCATCATCATGATAGGACAGGTAGGGGGAGGGGTCCCCCATCATCATGATAGGACAGGTAGGAGGAGGGGTCCCCCATCATCATGATAGGACAGGTAGGAGGAGGGGTCCCCCATCATCATGATAGGACAGGTAGGGGGAGGGGTCCCCCATCATCATGATAGGACAGGTAGGAGGAGGGGTCCCTGATCATCATGATAGGACAGGTAGGAGGAGGGGTCCCTGATCATCATGATAGGACCTATAATCTGACCTCTACTTGTCATGATAGATGGTAGAGGTCAGAGGTCTTTTGATTGATTGATTGATTGATTGATTATTTTATTAGACAATATCATCGTCATGGAGACATCGTTCTGCTTCTCCAGAGCGATAGCGATATTAATAACCGATAATAACAAAAAATACATCTCATGGATGCACCTGGGACGTATCCTCAGTGATGTATCCTGAGGTCATGGATGCACCTGGGA